>NC_133314.1:20728441-20747665 GCF_012295235.1 Primulina huaijiensis
ATATAAGTCATAACACCACTAGTCACAATCATACATATGACTTATGAGCACCGATGGCTATGACTGCACGATACACGACGGGTTCAAGTGTTTATAACATGATTTCGTTGAACCACGTGAATCATGCATACTTTATTGTAAGAATTTCGGGAAAAAAATTGATATGATGCATGAAAATTGTTAAAATAATGAAACGCTCCATTCGTTTTTTTTTTTAAATAGTTTTAAACATGGTAAACAAAAAAATTAAATATTGAAATTTTCACCTCTAAAAAAACAGTGACTTTTTTCTTTGATTTATAATATTATATGATTTTAAATGTCTAATTATACATTAAGATTACAGGATTTGATTGTAAACAAAAGGTATCTTTGCTTCTCCATCTCTACATTTTCAGGAAAGTCGTCTGATCTAAAAACAACCTACAAAAAACACAGAAAACAAACCAAAACCAAACATTTCCTATGTTTTGGTTTTATTGTAATTACTTTCGATGGATACAACTAAATCTTGGTGGTGATGTATAAATACAAGTAGATGATCAGATTTTATTCTAAATCATATAGTAGCTAGAATGTTGTGTGGAGTTTAATGATGTTAGACTAATTTTTTGTTTCAAGATTAATATCGTAGAGCATTTAAAAAAAACAGAAGGAAAATATCCCAAAAAGATTTGAGTTTGGCTGAATTAATTGCAAGGTTTTTTAATTAATTAGAGGCATGTACAGATAATACACATACCTGTTACCGAGCATTTCATGTAAGTTAATGATGGTTTCTTCTTCTTCTTTGCTGAAATTTCCTCTCTTTATGTCTGGCCTCAAATAGTTGATCCATCTAAGTCTGCAACTCTTCCCACATCTCAACAGACCTGTACGTACACACCCAAAAAAAAAAAAAACCATTAATCTTAGTTGCCGGAATTAATTAATATGAAAAACTAAAGGAAAACCCTTTTTCAGAAATATGATCATGATCATCAGAAAATTAATTATTCAAGTGAACCTGCTTGTTTGGGGAGTGCGCGCCAATTCGCATGCCCGTTTTTCTGAATAAAAGAGACCAAAATCTGATCTTCCTCAGGGCTCCATGGCCCTTTCTTGAGTCCCATTTTCTCACAGCAAGGTGCTCTCACCATTGCGTGATGACTTTACGAACACCTGAATTTTCTTCCCCTTTTCCTCAAATATATGTGTGTGTTTTGACTTTATGGACACCTTGAAAATTAGGAATAAGGTTCTGCATGAGCCAAAGGTGGGTATTTATGTATCCTCGTGCTGTTTGAAATAGCTCAGCATCTTTCTTGTATATGCAAGTTGATACTAACTTGGAGCATGTTCTCTCCCATAACTCTTTTTTAAATGAAATTTTATGGTTATATTAATTATTGAATTACTGACCGACAATTATGTTACACATGCAACTAATAAAATCTACTATCTCATCCCTACGCTAGCTCTATTAATTATTTTCTAAAGTTTCTAATTTATAATTCATTTCCTTTAAAAATTCTCGACGTCTATATTTCTCTTGCATAATACAAAAAGAGCTAGCTAGATTGATTCGGAAATCAATAAAATAATTTTAAATAATAATAATAATGGGTGTTGTTGCATGCTCGTGGTCAAGTTGCGTATTTATCCGGGGGTTTGGCATGCATGATGCGCGCAGCACTAAGTTATAATAATTCTTATCACTCTGAAGATTCACGTGGGATTCCAATCTGTCCTTTGGGTGGAATTTTGTTTTATAGTCATTTTCATGATGTTTTAGCAATTTTCAATGAGGGTTATTGATTCTTTTGTTTGAGTTAATTCATAATAAATAATCTATTTATGCAATCATATTCGATTATACTTTTTTTACGAAGATGAAAATCCACTAGCATTTTTTTTTTTTTTTATGTATATTGGGTAAAGAAACAATCATACTAGTTAGGTAAACGATATTCGACAAATTTTGTATCATATGTGAATATATGTGGACATAGAGAATCGAATTCATATATATTGATCAAATGATGATGTAAATGAGAATAAACTTGACAAAATGAATTAATAATTTTTTTCGCAGTCAACATTAGTCCGCAGAATACAGGCACTACAAGAATAAATGCTTATGGTGACATTCATAAATGTCATCATATTAAATATTTAGTGACATTAGTAAGTATTTGTAACAACATTTAATTAAAAATGTCTACAAAAAATGTCACAATAGCCATTTATTGTTGTAGTGAGGTACCAATGCCACGCAGTGCTCGAATGGGGTGGGAGTGCCAATGTCACGTAGTAAATGGAGCCGGCTTTTGTGTAATTTTGTTATTTCATTTCAATTAATTTGGAATTTAACAATTTGTACATTTTTTTACAGTGAGAGAGATCTCCATATAATCTAAGATTTGATCAAAATCCTTGAAAGAAAGTTATCGGAATTTATGGTACATCGAATTAATTCTTGATCAAAATTTTTATACGGTTGAATTTTCAACTGATACTAACTCAATTTCTTTTCTTTTCTTTTTTTTTTTTTTAATTTTCAAAATAGCCTAAATTCTAGTCTTCCATTAGCGCCTCCAACTAAGAACTGACTGTAGTTTATTCAATGAATATATATAATCCGTGAGACATGTCAACACTGTTTATATTTACAATAATTAATAATACTTTTGAGATAAAAAAAATAATGTGACATAAATAAGAGATTTGTCTCAAAAAATTGACTTTTAATACCGTCTCACAAAAGTTTGTGTACTTTTTATGTAAAAAATATAATTTTATATTGTAAATATGAATATGATTGACTCGTCTCATAAAAGCCAAAGAAATTAATGAAATGGATTCAACACTTGAGAATGCTAACAAAAATGAGTGCATTTTTAATTTGGACGACTGATAAAGATCCTGGTTAATGGTCAAATTAAAGTCAGAATTTTTCTCTCCTTTTTAACGTAAGTTGCGCACATTGGCCGTCTCGTCACGCAGGAGTATGCGGACGAATTCACCCTCTCAATTTTATAAATTAATTTTCCATTTTAAACTTCTATTTTGATTCTTTTACTTACATTTATTTTGACCATGAGCAGTACGTAGGCATGTACGTATATGCTAAAATTTTGAGAGGATGAACAAACTTAAAGAATTATATAAAACTTTGATGATATTTTATTTGAGGCATATAAATTAAGTTTCCCTATTTACTAAATAAGTCCTCCCTTGCCCTCAAAAAAGTTCAATTTGAAAGATAATGTATATTTGTTGTGTATATGTTCTTAAGGCTTATTGAGTGACGATCGTATCACTAACCATTTACGTTCCTTCTCAAGATAAGAATGAATAACAAGTAGATGAGGATGGGCAAAATATGTTTAGTGACTGGTGATGAAGATGTTTCAATTCAAGAATTTATTTAGTCACGTTGTTTTAAAATTATTTTATTAAGTTGTAAAACGCTTCCACAATGCTATTTTGTTTTGGAGTTTTTCGTTATAAAGATAATATTATTTTGAGCTATTTATGAAATAGACTGATTTTGGTATATATCATATTACAATGTTTGTTGTTTATAATTATGTGATTGTTGAATAACGTCGAATGTTCACATTCGGCCTTGGGGCGTGACATTTAAGTGGTATCAGAACCTTTCAGGTTCATAATACAGTTGCGGAATGTTTTTTTCAAAAAATTCGGTCATGTTATGGCAAAGGGCCGAGGTAGTCCCCTCCGGAACGGTCCAACAAGTTATAAAGGTCCGAAAACGCGAAATTACTTCGTTTAGGCCTCCAAAATCATAGATGCTATAACTTTTCGTAAGAAACTCGGAATTTAATTTTGTCAATTATTCTGGAATCTTTTCGACGTATTGTTTCAATCCATATGTCAACTTTTTATGTTTTGAAAATTTCTCGAAAATCTTGTTCAACGAGTTTCTTGTACTATTTGCCGAATTTTATGGAATTGTATTACACAGATAATTAGTATTTTTCTATATTGTTGGGAATATACCTATCACATATAGGTTGACTTAAGCTTCAGACTTAAGATGAAAGATTTGAATTGAAGATGATAAATTATTTATGAAAAACTAATATGAAAAAATCTGATACAAAATTTATATAATAAGTTTTTGGCATTCCAACATAGAAGTTGATTTTTGTGTCAATAGTTAATGTATGAATATTAAGTTTGAGTTCTTAAGAAAGCTAAACGCTAATTTTAAATATGCAGAATCTTGAAACATCTTGTTTAAAATGAATGTGAGAAACAATTTCCTCATATTAAGAAATTTATATTATTTTAGGATATAAGTAGGTTATGACCTTATGTAAATAAAGTAAATTATGAGATATTTGTAGATATTGAAGAAAGTGTAACACAATAAGTTTTGACTCTTTTTACACTACTAAGATTGATTCAATGAGAAAGAAATTCAATGAACTCCTTTGTGTTAGAGAGCGCTAGACTCAGAGTATTGATGAAAGCAATATTTAGTAAATGATAATTATTTGAGGATTAGTTTATTTCGTACAAAGTTGAATGAAATTTTATTTTATAACGAGTATATTATAATTTTCGAGATTTAAGTCAATAGATTGTAGATTGATATTGATTTAAGTTCCTAGATTTTATATAAGTTTTAAGTTTTGAGATAATAATCATGATAATTTCAATATATTCATATATTCAGGTCTCCTTCCACCTCTCAGATCCGTGCAAAGATGCTCTATGCCACATCTGAGGAAAGGTTTCGGAGGGAACTGGAAGTTATACATTATGAAATTCAGGCAATGGACCTTGAAGTGATCAAGGAATGTGATAATTGAAGCGCGGTTGCTATTGTGAAATCGTTACGCAGCTGAAACATTGGTAATATATTACGGACCGTCCCCAAGAACAACGAGTTCCTTGGAATACTTGTGTATACATGCATTTATAAATGGCTTAATTAAAAATAATTCAACCCCTGGGAAGGATGATTTGGAAAACTCTTGGTTTTTCCTGTTATGGGTATCATGTTGTTCTTCTTCTCATGATGCTTCCCCGTGAAGAATATATATTTGTGACTCTGTCTATTGAGAGTTGAATCTGAAATTCTGTGTGATGTGTTGTCTTTCAAAATATCAGGTTAAAAATTGTCGATACATGTTCCTTCTCGAGCATTTGCATGATCCTGGGAAACAAAACACCTCGTCTAAACTGAACTTTCCATCATCTTGTGAGGAAAGACAATGAACCCAATTGTCTTGGTGTACTCTCAAGACATTCCCTCGAATATTTTTTTATCACGTCGTAAATATATAAAATTCTGATAGGAATGAGGAACACCTTTGACTCACGACTCCAAGATATTTTGTCAGACAAACCTTAGGCTAAACAGTCCTACTTCTCTCCCAAAAGGAGAGTACATAAAAAATATATATATATATTAAGGCTATGTTTGGTAGTCATGATAAGGGAATGATTATTAAATAATCATTCTTTATCTCATGTTTGGTTCATTTTTAATTTAACATGGAGGCCCTTGATTATGATTGAAAGTCCTAATTATTTATGTTATTTGTGTGATTAAATATCATTTCTCAAAGGTGTGATAATGTATAATTTTTGAATAGTGATAATGATAAGATTGTACATTGACCATAATACCCTTGAATTGTTTTCTTCAATATAATATGAAAATTAAAATTAATGAAAATTTAATAAATAATATAATATTTAAATTTTTATTATATTTTTTTATAAATTAATTTCATATATTTTTATTATTTTCAATCATTTTAAANTCAAAATCAGGCTCAAATTGCCGGCCCATCTCTAGAGCCCACAGGTGAAGGGCCCATGAGCAGCCCAGGGATGAACCCATCAAGATCAGACTCAAACTGACGTCCCATCTCTAGAGCCCACAGGTGAATGGCCTATGGGCAGTTCAAGTATTCTTCTATAAATACCAGGTTTGAGCGTATGATTTAGGATTCAATATATTGTTTTCAACAGCACCCTTAGCTGCTCTCCTATATATCCTCAGTCTCTGACTTGAGCGTCGGAGGGGTTACGTCAGGACACCCTCCTGGCCCCCTTCTAACGGTCTTATTCTTGATTTCAGGCTCAGGGTAATCTTAAAGCTCACGTCTGAACTAGTGAAGCTCGTTGGGATCGGACCCGAAATTTCCCGTGAGTATTACTGTTCATTGCCATTATGGGTGGCGGCTATCCGCATGTGTCTCAAAGTGACTCGCTCAAAAGACGATCAATCCGGCATGAGCAATTCCCACAAAATTAATTATATTTTTTGGTTGAATTATTACATTGCAAAATATATGGTTTACGTATATATTCATTTGAATTTTTGTTACTACTTTCATGTTATGCTAATATTTATGTTATTGGAATTATTGTTTTCCTAAAATGCCAACTTTTAATATTCTTTGCTACCTTAATACTCTTGAAATAGTGGCTTAGATAAGTGATTGTTATTACCTTGTTCTAAAATATTCGATTAATCGGTTTTTTATTTTGTTTGAATTTAAATATGCTTAATCTTGATTAACTATCGTTTCAACATAAATTCATAAGGTTTCATTTATGTAATAAAATATATAATTATCGAATAAAAAATCCTACATATAAATTACAAACTGATTAATTATGATGAGTTCATTTTTATCACGGTAAATTTTTTTTAGATTTATAGGAAACTATTATTTATTGCAATCTTTAAACTTTATTTATTTAATTTTAAATTTACAGTGTTTTTATTACAGTAAAACCTCTATAAATTAATATTGTTGGACTGTGAAATTTTATTAATTTAGTCAAATATTAATTAATCGATAAATTAATAAATTATTATTTTAAACAGTATTTATCCAACAAACATAAAATTGATTATGTAATTTTATTTATGTTTACACATTTATTTTAAAAAATAAATAAGTGATATTTATTGTTTTTAAATGATTAAATAATATTCATTATGTTGATTAATCAAACAACATTCACAATACAAATCCTTTAGAACCAATTATATGAAAGGAAGCTCTGTAGCGATAACTATGAATCAGAATTTTTTGTTTCGATTCGATAATGCAACATCAAATCTTTGGAATATATTATGAAAAGTTATAGATGAAATCTAACTACAATTAAATTTCAAGAAAATTAAGCAATAATAAAATCATATTATACTAATTGTCCTTGTTATATATGTAATTTTAGACGATCATTAATTTATAACTAGCGGTTGAGGCACGCGTTGCGTGTAACATAATATTAGATATTTGAAATATTGTTTAACCAATTTATAAAATAAATATTTGATATTTGTAATTTGATATGAATATTATAATTAGTGTGTTCGTACACATTGTTGTGAATGACAAAAAATCTATTTCTCTATTAAACTTAATTTCAATAAAAAATATAATAATATTATGGTAGAAAAAGAAACGTTTTTTTGCGTTAAAAATACTAACCGTAAGGTTTTTTTAAATTGAGAAGTTTTCAACTGTGTTGGTACGATTAGGGCTTTCATTTTTTGGAAAGATTTCAGACTTAGGATTGACGTAGTTGAAATTATTATAATTTATATGTAATGTTGAAGAGGATGGTAAAAAAGGGAGAAATTTTGGTGTCCTCCAAAAGCAGTTTTTCTAACCCACTCACACTTAATAATATAGTATAGAAGTATAGATAATGACTTGACCATAAGTTTATATAAGAATCTTTTAAAAAATTATTATCTTATTAATTTATGAAAATTGTTAATTTAGTACATTGTCAAGTATTATTTTAAAAATATTATTAATTCACTCAATATTAATTTATTGAACCCAAAAATAAATATGGTAACTTTACTTCCACCCTTGTTTGGCTGCTTCTTAGGCTGAATCTTGACATTTTTTTATTGAAAATCCCCCGAAAAAATTAACAATTAAATTTCAAGGGGAAAAATGGGATTGTAAATTTGAAAATATATGTGAGAAAGTACATTTTTTTACAAAAAAAAAAAAATCCAAACCCGACCCCATCGGATAATGAAAATATTATTCGATCCTAGCTACCGAAAACCCAAAAAAACCCGACCGATGCCCACCCATACCTTCGATACCATCATTCTTCATTTCCTTCTCTCTCCGTCTCTTTGAAGTAGTGAGTGGGCCTATGGATAACATTATTTAGTAATTTTCTGGATGGAGTGAAGTGAGTAGTTTGTCGTGGAAACACGGAACTTGGTCATAGGAATCTTAATCTTTTGGGATCAATAAAGTTTCTCTCTCTCTCTCTCGATTGTGTATCAAAATCATTTCCACGGATACTGTGCTTCTTACTTTTTCGTGTGTGCTTTTTCTTGAATTTTTTTGTGGATTCTGGTCAAAACAAGTATTTGAAGGGTTATATCTTAGGTATGAATTCAAGTTCTTGTTTTTTTATGGTGGATTTGTAGTTTTGTCTGTGATATTTGACTGTGGTATGCTTTGGAAGGTTTCTTGTTACGGTTTCTGGCGATGGTGGAAAAAGATGATAAGAGTCAAGAAAACGGATTGTGAGAAGGGTAAAATACAGTGTCCGGGAAATTTTAATCTCAAAGGGATTCAATTCCTGGGAATGGAAAGTAACTGCAAGAGCATAGTTGTGGTCTAGGAGGGATTTGGGAGGTCGAATTTTCTGAAAAATGAACACTGTTATAGTATCAAGGATATGGATTTGTGGGCAGGCTTAAAATATATTATTTTTCGGGTAATTATAATCTTTAAGGGATTGAATTTTTGAAATGGAAAGTAATTGCAAAAGCATAGTGTGGTTTAGGAGGGATTTGAGGATTGAAGACAATCCTGCTTTAGCTGCTGCTGCTAGGGATGGGAGTGTATTACCAGTTTTTATATGGTGTCCTAAAGAAGAAGGCCAATATTTACCTGGTCGAGTTTCACGGTGGTGGCTTAAGCAATCCCTTATTCATTTGGGGAAATCTTTGAAATCTCTCGGGGCTGAATTGGTGCTGATCAAAGCACAGAGCGCTCTTTCTGCTCTATTGGATTGCATAAGTGCTGTCGAGGCCACAAAAGTCGTATTTAACCATCTCTATGGTGAGTTTTTTCGAATCCTTTTTTTGGGTTATGCGTGCAATAGATGATTTGGTCTTTAAATATTTATATTGTTCTCGCCTAAATATATATCCAGTTTGATTTGTGGGATCGTGGTCTGCCGCTCAGTCCATCGTTTTCTTAGAGTCGTGAACGTCTATCATTCTTGGCGCCAGGTTCCCGTTGAAAGTGAAAATGCCCCTAACAAGGCTTAATAAATAATATTTCTTTAGTTTGGTGATATATATTTTACCTTATATTGAAGTCTAGTTGATATATGATAATCATATTGGAACGTGTCTTTTTTCAGATTTTGTTGAACTGGTTACTTACGCACTCCCTCGAATTCTTATATCTGGATTTGTTGTGTTCCATTCTAGATCCTGTTTCACTTGTCCGTGATCACAATATCAAACAAAAGTTGAGTGATATGGGAGTTAGTGTTCAAAGCTACAATGGCGAGCTATTGCACGATCCTTGGGAAATATACAATGATGATGGAAATGCTTTTACAATATTTAAAGCATTTTGGAATAAATGCTTAGACATGCAAATCGAACCCGGTACGCATATTCCTCCCTACCGATTGGTTCCAGCTGCAGGTAAGAACTCTTTTCTTTTTGTTTTTGTATCGATCTTGCTTTCATATCTAGTTATTCAATTGAGAAAGTTGAAGTAAAAAGATGAGCAATATTTACGTGTTTTTGGCAGGAGAAGTTGAGAATTGTTCTATTGAGGCGTTGGGTCTTGAAGATGAATCTGAAAAGTCGAGTAATGCATTACTAGGAAGGGGTTGGTCACCAGGTTGGACCAATTCTGACAAGGCTTTTACCGAATTTGTAGAAAATCATCTGCTCAACTACTCGAAAGATAGGCTCAGGGTTGGGGGGAACTGCACGTCCCTCTTGTCCCCATACCTTCATTTTGGGGAGCTAAGCGTAAGAAAAGTTTTCCAGTGTATAAGGATGAAACAAATAGTTTGGAAAAACGAACAAAATTCGGTGGGGGAAGAGAGTGCAAATCTTTTTCTCAATGCCATCGGATTAAGGGAGTATTCCCGATATATATGTTTTAATTTCCCATTTACTCATGAGAGATCATTGCGGGGAAGCCTGAAATTTTTTCCCTGGAATGCTGACCAAGCACGATTCAAGGCTTGGCGACAGGGTCGAACAGGTTATCCGCTAGTTGATGCTGGAATGAGAGAGCTCTGGGCTACTGGATGGATTCACAATAGGATAAGAGTTATAGTTTCAAGCTTCTTTGTGAAGTTTCTTCTCCTACCATGGCAATGGGGGATGAAGTATTTCTGGGATACTCTTCTGGATGCAGACCTGGAAAGTGATATCCTGGGATGGCAATACATCTCCGGAAGTTTGCCTGATGGGCATGAAATAGAGCGAATGGATAGCCCACAGGTAAGATAGTTTCATATTTCATGCTACCAATCTATATCTCAAAGTTTATGTTGCTTATATATTTTAGTATCGTGGATTCATGGCTGTGATCTTAACATTAAGAAGTCTGCACAGGCTCATTCTATTAGTGGTCCACTTCAGCCACAGCGTAATGATGAAACACGTGTTTATTTCTTTGCCTGACAAGACTGGTTCTTCTTACTTTAGTTTGAAATTGCCAGTTTAAGAAAGTTGACTTGGGACTCGAGTGTGCAACAGAATGGGGAAAAAACTGGTTTTCAGTTGTATGTGCTTTGGTTCCTAGATTAGTTGTAATTCAATCTGGTTATATAAATGAAGAGAGCTCAGAACCTTGCAAGTTTTGGCTAATGAGTGAAGTGTCCAATTGTATTTATTGTTTTCAGGAACGGTTAAGAAAACCTGAAAATTCAGGGTTTATTTGACGGATTTCAAGGCAATTATGAAACTTAACGTGTGTGTGGACATGATTACTGGCGTCAAAGCAACACTCTAGAAACTTCGGGATACTATCAGTCCTGTACTTTGTTTAGATTTGTATTGAGGGCGATCTGTATCATTGTTTTGTGATATCATGTTTACTATAAACTCTATCCAATGTTGAATATGGCAGGAATGTATGAGCAACTTTTAAGTCTGGACTTTCGGTATCAAAATTTAATGGGCGGTTAGAATGGCTAAAATTTTATTCTGCACTCAACAGAGTTCTTAGGCAACCTTCACATTCATTGGGTTCAGAGCATGACTTTAACTGGTTCTTTGGAAGCCCAATAATCTATGTACAGTTCTGAAAGCTGATCTTTAATTTTCTTTTGATTTATGTTCCAGGTTCAGGGATTCAAGTTTGATCCAGATGGTGAATACGTTAGGCAGTGGTTACCAGAGTTAGCACGAATTCCAACCGAGTGGATTCATCATCCATGGGACGCTCCTCTTATCATACTCACGTCTGCTGGCGTAGACTTGGGGTCCAACTACCCTAATCCTATAGTTGATGTAGATTCGGCAAGGGTTGGGCTAACAGAAGCCATATCAATCATGCACAAGAACGAAGCAGCAGCTAACGCCAATGGAACAGACGAAGTGGTCTTTGATAACTCTGAGACCTACGCCAATTGGTCCATTCCTAACGTAGTTGTGAAGGGAAGGACTCCATTTTCAGCTATTTCATCTTACGATCAAAGGGTGCCGTCTATGCAGAATTCAAGAAGCAAGAAGAGACAGGAACGGGGTAAAGATGAAGGGAATTTGCATGGCAAAAGTGGAGTTGAAACCTCGAAAATGGACGACGATTTGTGCTCGACGGCTGAATCTTCTTCGAATAAAAAACGGCCAACAAGCAGTATTTATTCATTCTCTGTTCCCCAATGTTGTTCAACAGTATCAAAGGGCTCATCAGCGCAGGTTCAAGATTCCTCTGATCCCATGGACAGATGGCAAGAAGAAATCGACTCTGAAAAGAAGATGAATGAAAATGGTTGGACAAATCTTTAAACTGCCTTTTCGTTACTATAATTTATTGAATCGGGAAGTCTGTTAAATCTGGTATTTGTATGCAGGATCCACCCATTTGCATGCTTCAAGAGATTATGAGGAGGAAAGATCATTGAATTGATCCAATGAGAGGTTTTTGTTATGTGGTATGTATTGCTTCTCTTGTAAATTAGCGTTTCACTCCTAAATAATAACACACGTTTTTGTACATGCTCTTTAGAAGATGGTATATATATATATATATATGAGTTTTGATATGTTGCATATTTATCGTCTACATTTATTTGAGCACCGATGATGTTTGAGCACCGATGATGTGTCACTCGTCTATTGGATGTGATGACCTGTAAGAAGCACAATTTTTCTATGTTTCATCACGTTCAAGTAAAACATCATCGATGTTCACACGAGTTGCACACCTACCGTGCATACTCATGTGAACATTGATAATATGTTATACACCTATTAGACGGGCGGTTATGTTGAGAACATAATAAAGAAATTGAGAATATTATTATTATTATTATTAATAAATTGCAACATCAAGTCAAATAAACTCTTATAATAACGTCAAATAAGATTTTTGTAATTTAATTGTCATCATAATAGATCTTTAAAATAAATCATCATAATAAATAATCGAAATAAATCTTGGGTTTTTGAAATTATATCTATTTTCCTTAAATATTATATCATTTATTTATTTTGCAAGATCATTTTTAATATACTATTTACCGGTTTCAATAATTTATTCCATAATTGAATAGTAATAAAATATTATTAATGAAATTTCAGAATAGTGTTAAAAACATTAAGAGTAGGTTTCTTGTGAGACGGTTTCACGAATCTTTATCTGTGAGACGGGTCAATCCTACTGATATTCACAATCAAAATAATACTATTAGCATAAAAAATAATATTTTTTCATGAATGACCCAAATAAGATATCCGTCTCACAAAATACGACCCGTAAGATCGTCTCATACAATTTTTTACCAAACATTGAACATGTCTCGTGATATTTAAGCTACATGCTTCTAAGTTCTAAGATAAATAAGTAATGAGAGAAATGGATAATAAGTAGATAGACTTTTCCCCGAAAATCTGTATATTGGAAATGGAATGTAAATACATGGACATAATTAAGAATTTTTTTTATATAACGTATATAAAATTTAATTAAGAATTTTTTTATATAACGTATATAAATTTTATATACGAAAATATTGCACAATTAATTGTAGGAGAAAAGTAAATTACTAATTAATTTTAAGTTGAACCGGATTGGAGTCATCATGTGGATTTATAATTTATTTGACTCAATAATTTCGAAGTTTTAAACTTTGTGAGAGATTGTTGAAAACTAAATTTAGGAAAATATAAATTTTAAAATAATATTTTTTGCTTTATATTTTCATTTTTCTTATTTTGTTGGTTATTCTACTACATTGCAATACACAAACAACTGCTATTCTTCCTTATTTAAAAACCAAATTAGTTATCATTTTTCCTCTATTTAACATACAAAAGTATTATTTCTAATATAATTTCCAATAAAACTATATTAATACTAAATGGAAATTTTTTTAAACCTTTGTTATCAATATGTTATTTAATTTCATATGTATAATATAATAATACACTTATATTATTGAGGATGGGTAACTCTTTCTATTAATAAAAAAAATAAAAAATATTTGATTATTAAAATCCAAATTAAAGTTGATATATTAAGGCCCATTGATATCTCGTTTATATTTATATGGAATATAATGGTAAACATGTATGTTGATAATCTAAAATCTTTATCCTTTACTAATTTTTATGGTAGAAATAGAATATATTTTTGTATTATTTTATTATTATATTATTAAGGTAAAATATAAAATATCAATCATTATATTATTACTATAACCTATCAATCTTGTCATTATACGAATTTGAGATTCCCGAAGAGCGTGTTCGGGTTGGTTTCGTCCGAAGTCAAGGATTTGTTGAGAAACCTCCGGCACTACACATTTGTCCACAAGCTCACACGTTTCTTGCAGTGCCCGACATGACCAAGAACCCAGGGGCCAGGTGAAGTAAAAACCAACAGTAGCACATAATGAGCCCATTGCCACAGGTGATGATTATACAGTGAAAACTCATAAAACCATTTTATGTCAGCAAGAGAACACTTTACATTATACAGAGACAGATTTAGACAGGGTGTTTCGACGTCTCGGTATTTACCTTTTGCGGCATGCATGAATGCATCACAAAAGATCCAACTCCCCCAATAGATTGGGAAATTAATTATTACAGTCCTCCCAGTTTTCTTCTGGTGAGATATCTTCTACGCGTAACTTTGGTCTGCTATCACCCAGGTGAAAGCGACGGTCAAAGTAGAAGACAATGTTTGTCTCCTATCAGCGCCATATACTAAACTTACATGTGTTTTTTTAGGGAAATCAATTTCATCCTATTTTTCTACCAAGGAATGACTGCAAACATAAAATGAAACTGGAATTAATATTGTTGCTTTGGTCGGAAAAGGGGAGATATACTTTCCTGAATACAACAACAACACACACCATTAGAGGGGTAACAGTCTATTATAGTTCAGGAGGTTAGATTAACTCCAGAAATTGTTTATATGTCGATCTCAATGTATGTGTGTTTCATGATTCCACATTAATTTGCAGTATAGAAACATCCAACACCATACAGGAGTAAATGAAAGCAAAACAAGATATGCACAGAACGAGTGAAATGAATAGTGAAATTCTCGAAAGGAAACTATGACAACATTGATTTAGGCATAAACTACATGATATCAAAGCTCGAAGAGATGATAAAGAATAAAAATGGATTTTCAGAATTAACTAAAACAAAATTAATTAAATAAGTAGGTATATGGTATATTTAGGTGCATCAATAGGTTCAGCATAACGTGTGAAACTACTGTATCAGGTATCAAGAAGAATTAATATTGTACCTTCATTTTTGGTTGCAGAGTGGCCGGCTTAGTTGTAGTTGTACTCCCAAATCCAAACTTAGACTTCTGCTCAGCCGGCTTTAATATTTGGAAAGAGCACATCAGAGTCTCGTCAACACTCATCATTGCTCCAGCATTGTCAAATTCTCCACAGTAATTAGGTGCCGAGAATATTGTAACGAGTTGTCTATCAGCAAAGAACTCGTATCCATCCTCAACTACCTGCGATAATTCTGATGACCAATCGATAACCAGATTTCCGTATTCTTATCAATAAAAAAATAAGGTAATAACGTAAGTCCAAACCTGGTGGGCACGACAAATAAGATCAAGATCATGCTTTTGAAGAAATTCTGTCACCTCATCTACACCAAAGGTATATGACACTCCCCTATCATTCATACCCCATCCCCGGACTTCTTTACTCGGATCGGACCAGAGAAGATCGCATAATAAACCAGTTTCAGGTACATCAGTAGGACGATGTAGATTTCTAACTTGCTCCAAATCTTGGAGATCAGGAGAAAGTCCTCCATGCATGCACAAAATCTTTTCATCTATTAGAGCCGCAACAGGTAGACAGTTAAAACAATCTGTGAATATTTTCCACAGTCGTACATTGAATCTTCTTTTGCACTCGTCATAAAATCCATACATACGATTGACCGACGCACATTCATGGTTGCCCCTTAGCAAGAAGAAATTTTCAGGATACTTTATTTTATAGGCGAGTAGAAGGCAAATTGTTTCTAAACCTTGCTTCCCACGATCTACATAATCCCCCAAGAATAAGTAATTAGATTTTGGCGGCAACCCCCCATATTCGAAGAGTCTTAGAAGATCAGAATATTGACCGTGAATGTCCCCTGTAAAATATGTTATTAGAATAAGCAAGACCGAAAAAAAATAACAGCTTGATAGAAAATAGATTAAACATAACCTTGAATTAATCAACAATTATCATCCATAAAACTGGATTGAGGGAAAAAACGAGGCAAGAGGTGCATGGGCTTGACTTCTACGTGGAAAACCAAGAAATGACGACACACACAGAACGAGACAAAAACTACCACATTGACTTCTACCACATGAACACATGAGAATCTTTTAAACAAGCAATCAACCCAAGCAAGTATTAAAGTAAGCAGGCATTCAATACTAAGTGCACTCGACCTGAAACTCAATTATGGACAACTAATCAGTGAGGAATACATGCTCGGTAAGAATACTCTGGCAGCATGTACCTATTGGACTAAAATGATTAACTAAATAAAGTACCAATCACAAACACAATTTTCCACGCTACAGAAGATAACAGGGAACGTGGGGGATTTATCTAGAAGTATCCCGGGGTTCTTTTCCCTGAACTGTTCCAACATGAGAATATGAGGATGGAACAGTAACAGAATTTCCAAAACCACAGGAACATACTCAGAAAAGAAGTAAAACGGCAAAACATTTGTACATTTACATTGAAACACAAACAGCACCACTTCAACACACCATTCATCTAATAAGTGACGAGAATTTTGAGTTTTGATAAATATTTATTTATTCTTTAAAATTTTGATAGACAAAATAATATATGGTTATCTAAATATCTTTTTATTCGTTTCACTCATCCAAGAAATCGAATGAAATTGTAAAGATTTCAATTTGACGATAAAATATTGTTAACCTCCTTTGAGCTTTATCTCAAATGATGTAAACATTTTTTTATATAATAATTTTTTATAATAAAATTTAAATGTATTCATTACATTATCAATAATTTTAAGTAATTATTCAAACGCTCATATTTACAAAACTTAATCATTATTTGAAGTCTTGCATTACCCGAGTAAAATACCAGTTATTAAATTATTTGAAGTCAAATCTCTAGAATTCCACAAATATGTTTAAAACAACAAGCAGACAGTATAGTAGTTATTACCACATCACCATCACACCCTAAAACTAGGATCCTTTCCCATTCAAATTTTCCCTCATTTGCCAACACAACAAAGTTTGGACTGAATTATCGATTAAAAAAAAAAAGAGCAGCTAGTTCATTACAAATTAAACGATTAAAATCACTTCATTTAAATCAAAGAAATATGTCAAAATATGAATTTATCATAAAAATATATTAGTCAAAGTCAAAATTTGTGTACTTTATATGAGCAATATTATGGGTTGTAAGTAGCTTTTCAGTTTAAAACCTAAAAAACTTAAATAGGAGGATGCCACATCCTCCAGTTATGCCTTCCTATATGTATTAATGAACTTTTTTGGCACAAAAAAGAAAAAAGAAAAAAGAGAGAAGAAAATGATGTCAGAATTAGTAATAAAAAGAGCAGAACATAGGGTAACATCAGACAGATTTCCAGTCAAATATCAGAGCACTGTCGGAAATCGTATTTGAGCATCTTACACAAGGCTGGACAATGGCCTCCATACACCCAACTAACAGTGTTATAGAAAGGGCAAGAGTTATAGATTATGATATTATGAAATATGAGATTTAGATTTTCTGTCGTGGTTGAAAACATAGCATCTTTCGCAATCATGATAATTATACATTTTCCTACAATAAGAATCATCAACACCCTTATGGATTATAAGCAATAAATATACAAGAAGTGAAAGTACAAAGAGTTTCTAGTTTGCAATTGTTAAGCTTTTAGACCCAAGCCAACCAAATTAAACACCTTTACAAGGTCAAGCTCAACGTTACACATGAATCCACTGTTATCATCCAGCACAAAGTGATAGAACAACATGTCTTGATTCTCGGAAGACACAAACCTTAAATGCTAGCTGTCATTACGCGGTCGTACGCCTAATGTGGAATTTCTCACACAAAAGTGTCATACTTAAAAACGAGAAATTTCACACTCATAAATCCTTCTCAACAATTGCATCTAATTTAATCTTTTAATCAATAATATTCCACTTCAAGTAAAATAAATAAATTAATTAAGAGTTCAAGACAGGAAAATTAAATTGGAAAAAAGAAAAGAAACGCATAGACACAGCGAGATGATCAATAAACGTCAACAAGACCACCAATTAAGCAGAAAATTAAACAAAAAGAACCCCATGAGACAAATAACCCATCTCAAATATACTTGGAAAATAGCCCAAAATTATAGTAAAATCATACCGCAAATCTTAATGGGTGCCTCGAGGTCGAGAAGATTAGGCTGTTTCAAGAAAATCTCTTTAGACTGCAAACAAAGATGCTTGATCTCTGACTCCGAGAGCTGAACCTGCTTCCCAGGCTTCCCTTTCACCTCCAGCAAACGGTTGATTATATCATCAAGCACCGTTGAATTCATGTCCTGTTCCCTAATCCAAACGAATCTGGATGCAAGCAAAATGAAATCAAGAAAGTCACCGAATTTTCCAGGCTTGAGTATTCTCTTTTTCCCCGTATAATGAAGATTTGACTAAAGAACGTGGGGTATGCGTGCTCTGCGAGGCTTTAAAATGGAAGTTTTTAGCTTTATTATTTATGGAATGTCCTTTTATAAAAACGACAGAATCGTCTTCACTCTCCGGCCGTATTTTTTTTGTGTTCGATCTTTGGGTACTTTTTTATACCACATTTTCATATGAAGTGTACCACATTTTCACATGAAGTGTACCACAATTTGTATGATATAATACCACAATTTTGTGTGTAGAGAATGAACACAAAGAAATATTTTGATTGAGAATTTTTCATCAACTTCAACTTTATAAAACATTGGTGTCCACTGTCCACTCTTCTCTCTTTTTATAATTTAACATCCAATTTCATTTTTACTTTTTTGATTTTATTATTTTTAACAAATTTATAAAAGTACGATCATATATATTATATATTATATATATCGTGGTATTGACATAAGATTATAAATTTTTTATTGCCCCATAAATATATTGTGGTATTGACATATGAGGAATAGATTTATGAATCATTTAAAAATTCAAAAATATAAAAATATATTTTTATCAAGATATTTTAGTTATGGATTAGATTCAAATTTTACTAAAATAGGTTTTATGATATTTTATAATTTGAAAAGATTAGAATAAAGTTAACTACTCCAAATGTCAAAAAAAAACATTCATTAAGTTCGTTTTATGTTATGCAATCATTATCGAATATTTATTGTCGATATTGCTGGGTAATAGTTAACTTATATATTTTATTAATTATTATTATTATTATTATTATTAATTATTAATTATTAATTAAATTAAATGG
>NC_133314.1:20750013-20759299 GCF_012295235.1 Primulina huaijiensis
ATATATTTGGAATGATAATCTTTCCTTGGAATTGAGATGAGATGGCAACAGAATTTTAGAATGATTATGTTCCCTTTGAATTGATATGGAAATAAAATTCATCCGTGCACTCATAAATAGGAGTAGGTATGAAATAAAACAAAAGAGGACAAAACAAAAATCAAAAAGCTGAGTCAACGTAATTGAAGAATGGGTATGCATTGTCTTTTCCCTCACTCCATTACTTTTTGGATTGTTTTATGACTTTCACACATGCATTGTCCTTTCTGTCTTGTTATTATTGTGTCTTCTATTTTTTTATGTTCGTATTTGTTTTATTGGAGCATTGATAGTTATTTTTCTTTGCACACGGTTTGAATAAAATTCAAAGGCTCCTCCTCTGTGTTTTTTTGTTGTTGTTTGAGCTATGAGCGATACTGCTGTCCGTAGCGATGGTCAAGGCGTGGCTATGGGCGAGCAGCATGTGCGGCGTCGAGGGAGGAGAGCACAAGGAAGGGATCGACGAGGGCGAATGATCCGGGCTCTCACCGCTATTACCGAGCAGGGATGGAAACACAATGGATAATGTTATATGTACCGTGGTGAAATCTTCATCTTTTAATGCAATTTCGTATGTTAATGTGTCTGATAATGCATACAACCTGATGAAAGAGGTTTGCGCTGCTCTAAGAGTTCACCTAAACACGTTTAAGCTCATTGAGGAGGAATCTGCGCCACCCCTTGTGGACAAATTTGGTTGGTGTACGTGGGATGCGTTTTACTTGACGGTGGAGCCTGCTGGAATTTGGCATGGAATCCAGGAATTTGCAGATGGTGGCCTCACACCGAGGTTCTTAATAATTGATGATGGCTGGCAAAGCATCAGCAAAGATGGAGAAGATCCCACTAAAGACACCAGAAATCTTGTACGAGGAGGAACTCAAATGATTGCCAGGTTTCACAGGTTTGATGAATGTGAAAAATTCAGAAAGTGTAAGGGTGGATCACTAACAGGACCTAATCATCCTCCTTTTGATCCTAAGAAAACAAAAATGCTGATTTCCAAGGCTATTGAGCTTGAGTTTGCAGAAAAATCCTGTGACAAGGCAGCTCTCGGTGACGAACCTAAAGCTTTGAGGAGATTATAGACTGCTTGTGGGAGAGGAAAGAGAACCCTTTCATCTATTGCCCAAACCACTTTTGAGATTGACTCACTCGCTCCATGAGGGTATTGATTTTTACTCCACCATTACACGTGACTGATCCGCAAAACTCAATCATGGATTTGTTCAGAAAATGTACGGGACGTAACGAAAAGACGCATGGTCTTTTGCTTCTGGATGTCATTCCTCTCTCCCTTGTTCTTGAAACTGCTGGCGGTATCATGACTGTACCATCCCCACCATCAAGGAATATGTCTTCCTAATGACTTTAAATTTTTCGATATAATTTGGATTCGCTCGACTGGGTATTGCTTGTAGCTATTATTATTTTTTTAATGGAAGAATATGTGCAGGTCATGTTCCTCGAGGGAAGGAGTATTCCTTGCTAACGGCCAACCGCCGGATTAGCCAAACTTTAATAAATAGCTCAAGTGAGAGTGACGATTCTGATAGTGACTCTTTACAATCTGATGCCGCCGACTTCTTGGGTGGTTCGGGTTTTTTTATGACTCCAAGACTCGAGCTGTAGCCTCTTGTGGATCCCCTAGGGGATCTATGCCATTAGAGAGTCCCTTGCTGGGTGATGATCTTGAATGGAACGAACCTTTAGACGGTGACGATAAAGAGGCTCTGTCTGGCCAAGATGTCCGGGGTTTGCGCGAAGTTCTTGGAATACCACCCGAATGTGACATTAAGGTTCCGGGACCTCGAGATGATTGTCATAACCCGCCGTCGGGTTATTTCACCCTTTTCCTTGAATACTTTACTGGTGGACTTATGTTTCCTCCGCAACCTCTATTAGTTGAGTTGGTTAAAAGCCTCGGGATGAGCTTTAGTCAATTGACTCCAAATGCCATTATAGTTTATTCAGCCTTTTGTCATAAGATGAAGGAAATTAACATGCCTTTGTCCGTAGAATTGTTCCACTCACTTTTCTCGGCGCGTAGAAGCAAACCTGATTCGCACGTTTACTTCCAACCTCTGACCAAATGTAAATTTTTGTCCCGAATTCCGTCTCCTAGAAGTTCTTGGAAGTCTCACTTTTTCTATGTTAAGGACTGTGGGTGGGGTATACCCGTGGTCTGGAGTTCGGGGCTTCGAGTGATTGCGATGAGAGGGACTCACCATGCACTTCAACTCCAATGTCGTGATTTAGGTCTTTTTGAAGAACTTTGTAATCCTAGGAATTTAATTACTGCTGGTATTTTTTGTACTCTATGTTTGTAATTCGTTTTTGCTCTTTTCTAACAATTCCTCCAGAGTGCTTGGGGGCTTTTCAGCTATAGATTCCTTGAATTTTCGATGGCGGAGGTTCTGCTGCATTATTCCGGCTAACAGGTCATGGTTAACATGAGGAACTTCATGCACAGCTTGCGTGAATCGTTGTACATATTCTCTCAGGCTTTTTCCTTCTTTCTGAATTATAGTAAATAAATAAGTTGCTGTTTTTGGGTATTTCTTGTTGATAGAGAACTGATGGATAAAACATTGAGTTAGTTGCTCAAAGCTACGTATGGTTCCTTGAGGGAGTTTGTTGAACCAAGTAAGCGCACGACCAGATAGCGTAGTTCGGAAGATTTTGCAGTAAGCGGCCTCACTAATATCATATAAGTCTGCCTTCGCATAAAACTTGTCGAGATGATCTTGCGGGTCGCCCATTCCCTCGTGCTCTGGCAAGTTGGGTATTTTCACTCCCACTGGTACCGACTCGGCTAAGATGGCAGTGGTAAAAGGGCTACACCGTGCAGGTAAAATGGCCAATCGGCTGTCTTGTTCATTCAAAGTGCGAGATCCTTGTGCGTAAGTGTGGAGCGAGATACTTTCTCTCCGTGGAAGGGAACGATGTGTACGGCCATCTGATTCATCTTCCTTGTACGTTTCATCATTGCGCCTTGTCGTCTTGCTGGGGTTATGGGAAGTCGAACGGTCGTTGGGAGTTGTTTCACCAGTATTAGTGCGCGGATGATGTGCAAGTATCTGGGCCACTGCTTCAGCTGCCGCGCGAGTGGTTGTCTCTTCCATCATGGCTTTCAGCGCTTCTTGGGTGATGAGCATCTCTGACTGCGAATGATTAATAGGCGGGTGTCCCTCACCTATAACGTTACGAGAGGTGTGCGAACGAGTGTGCATCTTCGAGTGACGAAGTGACCGTTCCCACAGACGGCGCCAAGCTGATGCAGCTTAAATAAATGGGTCACGTAGACTGCAGACGCGAGATCTGATTGGTTAGTAAACTGGTCCACTTGGCCCGTGAATGATCTCACCTGGCTGGTAAACGTATCCACGTAGACAATATACAGTTAGTTTGCGGGGCGTCACCTGCGTCACGAACACTCGTTAAGTGGGCGTCGGGAGGGTTCCCGACGTAGACACTCCGACGATCAAGTTAGTAAGCAGTTCCAAGAAAACTCAAAGAACTAAAGAACTTTTATAAAAATGAGAGCATACCTTGACTTGTCCGGAAACTCCTCTATTTATAGATTTTTAAGAGCATCTAATGGGCTTGGGCTTGGGCTTCTGCAAGCATAATCCATATTTTGGACTTCAATAATTCTAAACCCAATTGATTTATTAACCCAACAAATAATTAGTCTTATACCCATCAATATATATCTCACAATGTCAAGTTGAGATTAGACTGAAACCTCATTTACCTTACTAAATGCTGAAAAGCCACTAATGATTCTGGCATTTCATGGGGTGCTGTTCTTATGAGTGTAGCTGCCTGAAACCTGGTTTTTTCATAGGTTGCATGGAGGTTGTTGGTTGTGTTACCTGTGACGAGTTAGTAAGCGGGAAAGCTATAAATGCTACTATGACTTAAATATTCGAACTCTGTTGATTCCAATATTCCTGTAGCTTGTTGTTGGGCAGCAATGTATTTTTTTTACATGTATTTCGAATCTTTCTTTCTGTAGGTACGAGTAGAAGGGGAAACAGCATTCTGTTGGCTCTGTGAGTATCCACAGGTTTGTTTCCAAGTTTGTTTCCTGTCTCCTGTTTTCTTTGTTTTTCTGACGGCTTTCAATCTCGTATGCACGCTTATTTGAGTTTGTTGTTGGATTCTTGTATTATCTATGTCAATGAATAATTATTTCTTGGTTATCACAGAAACTCGTTGTACCATTGAGATGCGTGGTTACCGAGGAGTATATAATCTGGAACGTAAGGTAACGAGTAGAATATGCACAATCTTCCAAACTACTTCATTTTTTCTTCGATCTTGTTTTCCCTGGTTTTGTTTCACAATCTTGCTTACATCGCACTCCAGGCCTAACCAGTTATATGAATCGGCAGGTAGTGGTCTATTGTTTGTTAGACCTAGTTACGGGTAAAAATTTCCGCTTCCAGATCCGCGAGATCCTTACTCTTTGAAACCTGGAAGCGGAAATTTTACCCATAAAGGAGGTCTAACAGACACGAGACCACTAAGTGTCTTGTGACTTTACAATTAAAATTTTATAGGACAGAACGCTTGCCGTTTTACTAAAAGCTATAGATAATGATAATTGTATAATTAAATATTTTAAACCGTAAAACAAATTAAATGTCACATATCGATTGCTCTTTCAGCAAAGAAAATTATTGTATATCAACAAATTTACTTTAAAAATTCAATTTTTATAACGATGAAAAGAAATCAAACATAATTGTATCATAATATATATACTTTGTAGTTGCCTTTTTATGTCGAATTTATAATAGGCTTTGAAGGCTTATAAATTACTTTAGATGTTTAATTTAAATACATAAATATGCTAAGTTGAATTTGGAAATTTCTAGTGGACAATAACCCACTTATGCCTCCGACAAAGATACGTCTATGTCGTCAACTGTGACAATTTAAAATATAAACATGATCGACTATATATTAATATTATATTTTCGTGTTCCATGTTGTGTACGGACCATATTTTGCCGAATGCGTTGTTGATCAGATTTTTTTATCTTACTCTTTAGTGGTGCAAGTCAATTGAATCGAGGCGAAATTTAATAAAAATGTAAAGTTTGAATTAAATATATTCGAATTTTCTCGCTCAAATTAGTGAGCGAGAAAATAAATTGGTCTCAAATTAGAGACCTAAAAATAATCATTCTCCAATCTCCGATCACAAAAGCTCATGTAAAACAGTTTCACGGAACAATTTCGTGATATAAGTATTCTATTTAGATCACTCATAAAAAAAATTATTTTTATGTCAAAAGTTTTACTTTTTATTGTAAATATAAACAAGGTTAACCGTTTCAAGAATAAAAATATGTGATATCGTCTCACAAAAAACTTACTCTTCTCCAATTTGAGATTGGTTGGACATATCTATTAAGATTGAGACTTGGACCTATCTCACCCCCAAAAGCTAGCTCAAGGGGGAGGATTGACCAAGGCCATGTATGCAAGTTCCAGAAATTTTATCCAACCAATGTGAGACAACTAATACACTCCCCTCACGTACAGGAATGAACATCTGGAGCGTGAAGTTTACAAATGACTCAACTATGAGCATAACGAGTGATCTAATTATATGTAGTCCAACACATAACGGTAGAACCTGACTCTGATATCATGTTAAGATTAAGACTTAATCCTAACTCAACCCCAAAAACTAGCTCAAGAGAGGAAGATTATCCAGGTCCATATATACAAGTCCCATAAATTTTATCCAACCGATATGAGACAACTAACAATATCGATATCATATTAGAGACTGCGTCACACTTCGTCCGTGTCAAATTTTAGAGACCAAATCATATGATCTGTTTCAATTTGTAAGAATAATCAAAATTCAGTTACAAAATTTTTCCTAATTATTAAAAAAAAAAAAAAAAAATTGCCCATGCAGTTATTGCACGCAAGTAGACATTCTAAGAGATAATGAAGGTTTTAGGTTTAGAGTCATGTTAATTTTGCTTGTTTATCAAAGAAATATGGTAATATTTTGAGGAGCAAATATAAATATAAAGTATCTGTTTGGGATTGAAAAAATATTTTTTACTAAAAAAGTAGCAAATATCTGTTTTATTAAAGAAATATGTAAAATAATTTAAACCAAAGAAATGATTGAAGTATTTTGGCAAACCGCGAAGCTAAAGTATTGTATTTTTGTAATAATGTAAGAAATGCATACAGATCGGTGAGATCTATATATATCAAATTGGACAACATGATTGAACGAAGATGAACTGATAATACATTATATATATTAGTGTAGTTGCACACGCAGTCCGTACTTGTACAATAATGTTATAATAATTTGAGTTATATTCAAATAAGGGTAACATTATAATTATAAAAATTAATAAAAGATCAAAGTTTAATTTGAAAAATTGAAATAAAGAAAAACAAAAGTGTAATATGTACATCATGTAAGGCAAATTTGAGAGAAAAATGATAATGTATTTTATATAAATTAATATTCTAGAATCTGAACCTACTAGGATTATTAGGAATATAAATCAGATAAAGGCACGTAAAATATATAGACAGAATTTTTCTTATCTTATCAAAAGCGAATACTGTTTTTTTCCCAGCATTTCATTGTCGTGGTAAGGTCATTTCAGCTGATTGTAATAGAACAAACAAGGTATAAATTTACAGTAGATCATGATATTATGTAATTGACGCTAGTCGAATCAAACTAATTTAGTATCACATTAATTGTTACTAATTTTTCATAAATTGCATTAAAGATATTAAGTATGGATAAGATTATTATTATTATTATTATGATCATCATCATCATCATCATCATCGCCTTATTTGTTTTCCAGCTGAAAGAAGTTTAAAGATGTCACGTCCTTAAACCAAGGCATTGCTGACACCTGTGTTGTTCATTCGGAAACAACAAGTCTCAAAAGTATAAATTTCAGAACCAATCTATTTATTCATAAATTTGAAATACATTGTCAGATGCAACTTTGAATATTGTTTTATAGCAGCAAAAATGTAAAACAAAGTTGATATCAGAAATAAAGAAATGTCTAATAAACACATTTGATTAACATAATAAAATTTGAACTATATTCGGGGGTCTTATTTACCTTCCCTAGAACTAGGTTTGTTCATCTTCTTCGATCTATTCTTCAGTTTTTATTTGATAGGAGTTTTAAGTGGGTGAGTTATATGATAGTTACTCATAAAATGAGAAAATCTTCCCAGCCTTTAAATCATTTTTCAACTTCAAAATATGAAAGTATTACAGATACATACCGATTTTCATAATTAACATGTATCAAACTTATACATTGAACATATTATAAATTGCATGGCAAACCTTATATTTTAATCCTTGATGGGATGAGGTCGGTAGTTAGTAATAACAGTAATTAGTAATATTCAGAATATATTCCTTCCTTTACAAAGTTCATGTGCTTCAAAAATATAGAATTCAAAAATCATATATATCATATATGTTGGTCGGTTTTTAAACAATTATCATGAGCTAAAACAAAAACTCGCTTTTCTGCAAATTGCTAAACATATTTCGGTCAATGCTTTTAAAAATTTGTCTGCCCTTGCTACTGAAATGCTACTTGAGAATAAAGCTATTATTTGCTTCGAAATTTCAAGTAATGCCTTGCAAATCTTGTGTTAAACTAATTCAAAAATTCATGTGTTATTTATATGGTAAAATCTGATTGTTAGCTAGCTTCTCAATTAGTTGTCATTATATATCATGATTTCGAGTTTATGCATCAATATAAGTTTGAATCAACAACTGACTATAGGGATAGTCTGTTGAAATAATCCGTTGAATTTCGCGGTGTTAGGTTTAATCCGGTTGCTGAATTTCATGTTGAACTTGACTATTGAAAACGATCTGCTGAATTTTGAAATTACTAGCTTTGCATGAGTGCTGAGATTGCTAGCTCTTCCAAAATTGTGGCTTCTCACACAAGTTATTTGAATTAAGACCTTCACATGTCGCCATCCTAACTTTTTCGACCATTCATGATTCTTAATTTTGACTACCATAAAGTGTTTTAATAAATACTTCTCAATTTTTTTAAATTTTAATCTACCAGTTATATATCCAAGCACATAATATACATATAATCTGGCAGGAAAATTCTATGTTGGGTTTTTATAAACATACGGATTAGATATGTTTTCCACTAAATCCTATAATAGTCACTTTCCACGTAACACATTCTAATTTGATGTCTTACGCCGTTATATTACAAAAATTACGATGTTCTGTAATATATGCCCATAAAAATTAAGACAAAAGCAGATACAAAATTAATATTCATGTTCAAACACACACACACACACACATATATGCAAAAACTTGTGTGAGACGGTCTCACGGGTTATATTTTGTGAGAGGGATATCTTATTTGGGTCATTCATGAAAAAATATTATTTTTTACGCTAAGAGGATTACTTTTTATTGTGAATATCGGTAGGATTGACCCGTCTCACAGATAAAGATTCGTGCCTATGATATATATATATATATATATATATATATATATATATAACATGCATACTTTCAGTTGTGATTCTTTAACATGGGGGGTGGAATGGAGAGGGAATTCGATAATTCATGTAAGAGAATTTATTGTAAATGAAAATTCAAATTATATGTACGTATATTATTCTTAAAATTTAAAAATGTTAAAAAATTATTACATAGCTAAAATTCCTTAATCCAAATTCTTTTTGCACGTGCTGTGTTTACGATTCTTGGTAGAAAAATATGAATATGAATATCACATTAGATTTGGTCGAACAAATGCAACCTTTCGACATCATTTCAAGAAACACCTTGTATATATACCCCATATATTCTATGAAGTATAAACTAAGTACCGCCAATTCACTAACTTAGTAACTTCCCCCCACGAAATTTAACCACCAAATATCTTGTATATGTTCCCACAATTTCATACGAAGAAATATTGATTCGACTGTACACGAATAAATGGAAGGAGCTTCAAGAGGCAAGGCCATGCAAGAAAGGGTCGACAAAAAAGAAGAAACTCGATATCGTGGCGTCCGGCACCGACCTTGGGGGAAGTTTGCGGCGGAGATCCGTGACCCGACTCGACAGGGAGCACGCCTGTGGCTAGGAACGTTTGACACAGCGGAAGAGGCCGCGCGTGCATATGATAAAGCTGCATTTAAGCTGAGGGGTCATCTT
>NC_133314.1:20759399-20770552 GCF_012295235.1 Primulina huaijiensis
ATAAAGTTTATAAAAGCTTATAGGAATTTTGAGAGCATGACTGCTAAAGACAGTGAAAGAAAGTACACCTGCCTTATTTAGACCTTGGTGATCTCGAAAATAAAGTTTGCATCATAATAACAAACAAGTTGAATTTGTCACATCGATGATATTGGATCGTCGATCGAGATTATGATGAGTTTAATGTAATGGGAGCATGGATCATGGGCTTGTAAGAGTATAAGTCTATCATGCAAATTTATTAAAGTTCAAATGAGCTTTAATAGTTTATTATATTTTAATTGAGTTAAAATATAGCCCATTAAGTTTTTATTAAATATGGTATTGATTTATGTAATATGAAAATATTCATGATACCATAATTTAAAACTTGCACACAAAACAAAATAATATTGATGCATAATAATCTCAATATATATGCATTAAAATTCGAGATTGTCTAATATATGGCGTGCAATTAGAATCCAAAGTTAAATTAATTAATCTAATTAATTAAGTAAATGATGGATTAGAAAATATAATAATGATTTTTTTATTATTATTATACATGCAATTTTCGGTGGAAACAAGATATACATTGCAAATATTTTTAGAATCTTTAATTGACTTAATTAATCTAATTAATTAAGTAAAAATTGAAGATTAGAAATAAATATAAGATTTTGAATCTTATTTACATAAAAGAGCATCCGAAAGGCTTTAATGAATTTTGAACTTTCGGCTCTTCCAAAGTTTTTCGGTTGATGCTCTCGAAATCTCCTTTTCTTTTGCAAGAAAAATTCGGACTTAAGTCGATTTCTTCTTCGTGTTCTATCTCTACGCAAAACATCTTCTAATTTTCTAATAAAAATTAGAAGAGGAACAAATAATCCGGTCGTAAACCTGATTCGGAGATCGAATAACGTTCGTAGGGATTTACAACAAGAGTTATATCCGCTAATACTGGTGTAGTTGGAGCCAAGTGAATTAATTCACTAAAGGTATATTACTAAACATCCTATGTTTTGATCGTAAAACCATAAGAGTGCCTAAAAAAAATATATTTTGATTTTCAAAATAAAATAAAAATTTTAAAATTCCGCTGCGTTTGAGCGTGTAGAAAACCGGGATCCAACATTATTATCCCAGCTCTTTGTCAAATAAGAAAAATTTATGCATGCTTCTCTAAAATGTGACATTTGAAATCTAAATACGTTAAAATCCTTTGTTCACCGCTTAAAAAAATGTAGAATTCAATCAATTTTGATGGACTGTTCATTGTAGTATGCTGTCTCGAGATGATGTTTATTGGTGGATAGCAGCGCCGTAATTGAATCGACATTTTATTATTCATGATCCTAATTGTTATAATAACTACTGGCTATGAACTATATATGTTTGCTTGATTGTGAAAAACTATGAATTGTTCTATTGATTAGACTCACTGAAATTAATTTCATACAAGACCTGATAATTGATTCGATGGGCCTGTCACTGATGGGAGACCAAATTGTCGGCAATATGAGCATTAAATGGACGAGTCAACAAAAGTTGACATTTTTGACTCAGATAGAAAGGAACGCGTTTTACACGCGGTAGGATGCGTTCAGACGGAACGCGTTTTCACACGGTCAAGGGGCTCTATAAATAGAGCTCTCCCTTTCATTTTGAAATCATCACTTCTTCGAGTTTTCTCTCATCTTATAGCATTCTATAATATTTGTAAGGTGTTTGTTCTACTGTATTAAGAGAGTATGTGATCTCTTTGGAAACACAGTGAGTGAGTTGTACACTACAAAATATTATAGTGGAAATTCTTTTCATCTTGCCCGTGGTTTTTACCCTAATTATTTTTAGGGGTTTTCCACGTAAATCTCGGTGTCCAGTTTATTCTTTATTTTCGGGGTTTTATTATCTCAAATTCCGCACGTGAGACCAACAAGTGGTATCAGAGCCTTGGTTTAAAATTTTTTAAAAATTCTGAGTATGCTTTGTGTTTGCAGCCTAGACTGATCTTCCACACCAGAAAAGATTTTTTGTTTAAGGCGGTATTATTTTGTCCAGTCTACCAAATTGCTGTAGACATAATGACGGGCAGGTACGAGATAGCAAAGTTCAACGGAAGCAATTTTATGCTGTGAAAAATAAGGATACAAGCAGTTTTAAGAGAGGAGAATTGCTTGGCGGCTATTGGAGATATACCGGTGGAGATTACAGATGATGGAAAATGGAATGAGATGAATGACAACGCTGTTGTCAATTTACACTTGGGTATAGCAGACGAAGTATTGTCAAGTATCTCTGAGATAAAAACAGCAAAGGTTATCTGGGATACTCTGACAAAGATGTACGAGGTCAAGTCACTACATAACATGATTTTCCTAAAGAGAAGGATTTATACTCTTCGGATGGCGGAATTTTCATCAATGACCGACCATATCAACACACTGAATACTCTATTTGCCTAACTCACTTCCATGGGGCATAAAATAGGGGAAAATGAATGTGCGGAGCTTCTACTTCAAAGTCTACCAGATTCATATGATCAACTTATCATCAATATTACCAACAATATTCTTATGGGCTTTCTAAGATTCGACGATGTCTTAACTGCGGTTCTCGGAGAAGAAAGCAGGTGCAAGAATAAGGAAGATAGGTTGGTAACATCGAAGCAGGCAGAGGCTTTACCGATTATAGGAGGAAGATTGATGGACCGTGACTCCAGTGGGAGCCAAAGACGAGGTATATCAAAGTCGAGAAGTAAGAAGAAAAATATTTACTGCTTTAAATGTGGCGGTAAAGGGCACTTCAAGAAAGAGTATACGAGTATCGACAAGAGTTCTCAAGGAAATGTGGCCAGTACTTCGGGCAATGGTGAAATTTTATTCAGCGAAGCAGCAACTGTTGCAGAAGGCAGACACAAATTTTGTGACACGTGGATTATGGATTCAGGAGCGACGTGGCACATGACGTCTCGGAGAGAATGGTTTGACCAGTATGAATCAGTCTCAGGAGGATCTATATTCATGGGAAATGATCATGCCTTGGAAATCACTGGGGTCGGTACTATCAAAAGTAAAATGTTTGATGGCACCATTCGCACCATACAAGAGGTACGACATGTGAAAGGACTGACGAAAAATCTATTGTCCTTGGGGCAATTGGATGACATCGGGTGCAAAACTCGTATCGAGAACGAGATCATGAAAATTGTGAAAGGCGCGCTTGTGGTTATGAAGGCGGAAAAGGTTGCTGCAAATCTGTATGTATTCTTGGGAGAAACACACAAAGAGGCAGAACTAGCTGTTGCATCAATTGGTTCAGGAGAAGAATTAACAATGTTATGGCATAGAAAGCTCGGCCATATGTCAGAACGAGGGTTGAAAATTCTCTCAGAACGGAAGCTGCTGCCGGGACTTACAAAAGTGTCATTACTTTTTTGTGAGCATTGTGTTACCAGTAAACAACACAGATTAAAGTTTGGCACTTCTACTGTCAGGAGCAAAAGCATATTGGAGCTGATTCATTCGGATGTTTGGCAAGCACCGGTTGTATCCCTAGGAGGAGCGAGATACTTTGTGTCGTTCATTGATGATTTCTCTGGGAGATGTTGGGTGTATCCAATCAAGATGAAATCAGATGTTTTCCAGATCTTCAAAGATTTCAAAGCGCGGGTTGAACTTGATTCTGAGAAGAAAATCAAGTGTCTGAATACTGACAATGGAGGAGAATATACCAGTAATGAGTTTGATGCATATTGTCAACATGAAGGCATCAAAAGTCAAAAGACAGTTCACAACGGCTTACACACCTCAACAGAATGGAGTGGCGGAGCGGATGAACAGGACCTTGTTGGACAGAACAAGAGCTATGTTGAGGACTGCAGGTCTAGAAAAGTCATTTTGGGCGGAAGCTGTCAAAACCGCTTGTTATATTATCAATCGTTCTCTTTCAGTGGTGATTGATCTGAAGACTCCGATGGAGATGTGGACTGGGAAGCGGACATATTATTCTCATTTGCATACATTTGGAAGTCCTGTGTACGTGCTGTAGAATGAGCAAGAAAGATCGAAGTTGGATTCGAAATCCAGAAAATGTATCTTCTTGGGTTATGCTGATGGAGTAAAAGGGTTTCGCTTGTGGGATCCTACTGTTAACAAGCCTGTCATCAGTAGATATGTTATCTTCGAGGAAGATAAAGTAAAGGGAGACAAAGGCACACAGAATTCAGAAACTACTATATTTCAGGTGGAAAATAAGACGGACGAAGGTCAAATTTCTTGTTAAGCAGTACCAGAGCACGAAGAACAAGAACAAATTGAGTCTGAGGTTTTCAATGTGAGGCAGTCAACTCGAGACAGAAGACCACCAGGTTGGCTTTCAGATTATGTGACTGAAAGCAATATTGCATATTGTGTATTATCAGAGGATGGTGAGCCATCGAGTTTCCACGAGGCTACTCAAAGCTCAGATGTATCATTGTGGATGATAGCAATGCAAGAAGAATTGGAAGCATTAGACATGAATCAAACTTCGGATCTTGTTACACTACCACGAGGAAGGAAAGCCATTGGAAACAGATGGGTCTATAAGATCAAGCGTGATGGCAATAACCAAGTAGAGCGGTATCGTGCTAGATTGGTGGTAAAAGGATATGCTCATAAAGAAGGCATTGACTTCAATGAGATATTTTCTCCTGTGGTTCGGCTGACAACAGTCAGAATAGTGTTGGCATTGTGTGCGGTGTTTGACCTACATCTAGAACAGCTAGATGTGAAAACGACGTTTCTTCATGGAGATCTTGAAGAAGAAATCTATATGCTCCAGCCAGAAGGTTTTGCGGAAAAAGGCAAAGAGAACTTAGTTTGCAGGTTGAACAAATTTCTGTACGGTCTCAAACAGACGCCGAGGTGTTGGTACAAGAGATTTGATTCCTATATCATGAGCCTTGGATACAACAGACTGAGTGCAGACCTTTGTACGTATTTCAAGAGGTCTGGTGATGATTATATCATTTTGCTGTTGTATGTGGACGATATGTTGGTAGCAGGCCCCAACAAAGATCAGGTCCAAGGATTGAAGGCACAGTTGGCTAAGAATTTTGATATGAAGGACTTGGGACCAGCAAACAAGATTCTAGGGATGCAAGTTCACCGAGACAGAAGTAACAGAAAGATTTGGCTTTCCCAGAAAAATTATTTGAAGAAAATCTTGCAACGCTTCAACATGCAAGATAGTAAGCTAATTTCGACCCCTCTTCCTGTTAACTTCAAGTTATCCTCCGAGATGTGTCCTAGCAGTGAAGCAGAGAGGATGGAGATGTCTCGAGTACCATATGCATCAGCAATGGGAAGTTTGATGTTCGCCATGATCTGTACAAGACCGGACATTGCTCAAGCAGTGGGAGCAGTTAGTCGGTATATGGCGAATCATGGACGAGAGCATTGGAGCACTGTTAAGAGGATCCTTAGATACATTAAGGGTACCTCGAATGCTGCATTATGTTATGGAGGATCGGATTTTACACTCAGGGGCTATGTCGATTCAGATTTTACAGGTGATCCTGATAAGAGGAAATCTACTACTGGTTATGTGTTTACACTTGCAGGGGGAACAGTAAGCTGAGTTTCAAAACTGCAGACAGTTGTGGCGTTATCTATAACGGAAGCAGAATATATGGCAGCTACTCAAGCTTGCAAGGAGGCAATATGGATTAAAAGGTTATTGGAGGAGATCGGGCACAAACAAGAGAATGTTCCTTTGTTTTGTGACAGTCAGAGTGCCTTGCACATCGCAAGGAATCCAGCCTTTCATTCCAAGACGAAATACATTGGAGTACGATTTCACTTTGTGCGGGAAGTAGTAGAAGAAGGAAGCGTGGATATGCAGAAGATCCATACAAAGGATAACATAGCTGATTTTCTGACCAAGCCAGTGAACACTGATAAGTTTAAGTGGTGTAGATCCTTAAGTGGTCTAGCAGAAACGTAAGCAGCAGGGAATGGAAAGATTGAGAGGATGTGTGGAGATGTGTTTGATTCTCAATCAAATCTCCAAGTGGGAGAAATGTCGGCAATATGAGCATTAAATGGACGAGTCAACAAAGGTTGGCATTTTTTACTCAGATAGAAAGGAACGCGTTTTATACGCGGTAGGATGCGTTCAGACGGAACGCGTTTTTAACTCGTTTTCACACGGTCAAGGGGCTCTATAAATAGAGCTCCCCCTTTCATTTTGAAATCATCCCTTCTTCGAGTTTTCTCTCATCTTATAGCATTCTATAATATTTGTGAGGTGTTTGTTCTCCTGTATTAAGAGAGTGTGTGATCTCTTTGGAAACACAGTGAGTGAGTTGTATACTACAAAATATTATAGTGGAAATTCTTTTCATCTTGCCCATGGTTTTTACCCTAATAATTTTTAGGGGTTTTCCACGTAAATTTCGGTGTCCAGTTTATTTTTTATTTTCGGGGTTTTATTATCTCAAATTACGCACGTGGGACCAACACAAGTAGTATCACAGAAAGGATCTTCAATACTTGTTACATCTGCTTAACTGGAAAGATGGGGAAATGACATGGCAAATCTTGATGGAGCGCTCCACATCAAACTTCGCACACCAAGCTTGGCAACATGAACCCGATGTACTCTGAATAATCGGAAATTTCCTTCTCATGCTTTTTGAAAAAAACTTGAAGGGTTTAGTAGTCACCTCACGTGATGATTGAAGATTCTTGTATCTCAATATGTGGACAGAATTAATGTTTTCCATTTTTTTTTCTACCCGAATAGTAATTTATTTGATCTACATCTACACCATGATGCTAGATTATTTTTTGTGGAACATTTTGTTTGTAGATTAGTCCAAATGTGTACCACAGCAAAACAGTTTTTGAATATGCAACCACAGAGCTGGTCAGGGATTTTTTTGGGATGACGATTTTCGGTCCAAACGCTTTCATACTTCAAAATTTTGGGAGAATGCCCTCATACGGGGATGATGGTCGTTCACTGGATTAAGAAGGTTTGTAAGACATACTGAACAACTGCATAACTAAAGTCATATCTCATTTATCAGGGCTTTCACCGAAGTATTTGACATAATGATTTCTTGATTACTCCAGCATATGCAGTTAATTTTCTTTTTTCTGCAGTGACCGTGAATATATACTTGGTAGAAGAATATGGGAAGCTGGAAGAAATTATTGTGTGACAAAGGTATTGCAAGTAGTTACACGTCCTTTGACCGTTTTCTACTTGTCAAGAACCAGCAAATATTCCTTCTGGTTTGTGTTTGTCTATGCTGCATAGAAATGCATGTTCTATTGTAGAGGCTAAAAACGTTTGAGGTGTACCATCAGCACCTACATTTTTGGTAGATCAACGTGAAAATTACTATTCATATATATCAGATGCAGCAAGTACGTCTTAAAGATTGCCAGGGAGTGGCAAACCTAGACTTGTTGATCTTTACTTTGCAAGCTGGGTTATCAGACCTGATAAGTATATATGTTATAGCTGCACTTTTTCTTTTCAAGAAAGTTCATGAATGCATTCTTACATATCCACAACTATGCAGCACCATCACTTAAAGGAGATGGCCTTTTATCGGCATTTGAGATCATATATATTCACTATAAAGACATGAATCCCAAAAGCCGTAGCCAAATTTGGCGTCGTCTTTACAAAAAATTATATCTGATGGTTATTTATAAACTTCTCTATAGCTAGTTGATGAAGATAATCTACTAATTTTGCTCTAATTACAAATCATATAACATGTACCAAGGCATTATTTGGATTCAAGTAATTGAAATCCGCTATATTATTTTAATCAAAGTTTCAAGAACGATAATGCTCAAACAAATTAAATCTCTAAACTTCGATCATGATTAGCAAAATCAAAAACTACAAGCATCATAATTATAACAAAATATAAAAATAAAATTATGTCAGCCATTTAAAATATTAATCCATAAACTAGCTCAAACTTTTTTGAGTGGAAATTATATTAAATCGATTCCAATACCTAAAGATATCATTCACGTGAATCACTCACTGATCTTTCGTCATGATTCACTATCACAATTAAGCATAGCGTCCCGTACGTCCGTGTTTTTTAATCTTTTTAAATACTGATTCCCACTTATTCCCGTACCTTTCTTCCTCTTCCTTCAGTGAAAGAGAGCCACCTAGACTTATCATAAAGAGGGCTTCGAATCCGCCATGCGCGGGTTCAACCCCCGTCGTTCGCCCATCAAAAAATGGACCATTTCTTTCGGAGACACAAGACAAACATAGAAATAATTTTTTCTGCAAGTCATCTCGAGTTCATACATTTGAAAATGTTATATATTTTCTTAAAAAAAATTATTGAATTGGTTTATTTTACAAATTTCCACTCCATGACCACCACAGAAAATAAAATTAATTCGTTATATTTATGTTAAATTTCTATTAACTTTTTCGATTTATTTTAATAAAAAAATGGATACGACATACTTCAATAATAAAAAAATATTAAAATTTAAAATCCTAGTTCAAATAGAATACTAATAAAATTGAATTTGTTTTCTTTGTTGACCATAAACAATTGTCTTTGCAACCTGTCGCCTATCAAAGAGAAATGTTCTCAGATTATATTCAATTGTCTAATTTTAATTTAGTTACGCGATATCTATATTTTTATAAATCTCATATATTAAAATCAATGTTGGATGATGCGATCCGGATGAATTGAGTAAGAAAGGTCGGGACAATCCACTGGATCTGATAAGAGTTTGTGTTTAAGGAAAATGAGCAAGGGATATGACTTCAAACGTAACCTGCAAACAAGGAGATGAACTCGTGAATGGGCGCCGGAGGAGTGTCCGACATGACCACTCCGATGCTTAAGTCAGCAGGTGAAGGATGAAGAAGAAAAGCTGTATATGTGAGTGAATAAACGTGAATGGTCAAAAGTCCAGAATCCTTCAAATGAAATACATACATGCTATTTATAGGAGGAAATCCCATGATTACCTTGTTTTCTGTGCTCACTTACTTATTAGGGTAATATAACTGCGCATACACTACTTCTGACAACTTATTCTGATACGCCAACCCTTGTGGTTCTGACAGTAATGATTGTCAAGCATAAGGTGTCTCATACTGATGCACTCGAGTGAAGTGTTGTTTTCGACGTAGCCCAGATAGAAAACCTCCCGGGACCTTGTATGAGAGCCCGGGCTTCTGATAACTCGGGGAGAAGATATCTCAGGCATTCACCTGTCCGACTTCTGACGAACTCCTCCTACATATTTACTCTGATTTGGGCTATCCATATAATATCTTGGGTCATTCATGACCCGAGCGGTTATGAAGATATCACCGTTAGACATTTAACTTGTTCTATTATAGCATTAACTTGACTTGACTAGCAATGGTGACGGACATGTTTAATTTGATATTTGTCCAATCAACAAACATTGAAGAGGGTTGACTAAATTTTTTTTAGGGAAGTGGCAGCAGGGGGCAGAGCCATTTTGCGCTAGGATGAACTTCAGGCTCTTATTATTTTTTTAAAAGTTATTAGTTTTTTATTTATTTTATTTTATTTTATTTTCAGCTCATGTTACAAATTAAAAAATAGAACAATCCCACAAATCACATTTCATTTCCAGATTGATTGGTTTATTATCGTAGGTCTGAAATTATGCGATTTGATGTAAAATTGACAATTCTAATATGTCAAATATTTAATTACTATTATTTGAGTCATGATAATATTAACTTATGAGTTATGATGTATGAATTTTTTAGTTTGGATTTGTATTATAAAAATCTATTGTCGCGAATTTTGGAAAAAATAATCAATCGATTGAAAATTTTTAGAATTTTTAATGTTGCAATTATTATCGGGTTTGTATTACAATATTTATAGTTAAAAAAATGGAAAATTGAATAATTGTGAGATTTGAAAAATAATTTTTTTGTTGAAATTTTAGATATGATTAGATTTTTCTGGTGAGGTGACTCAGGTAATGAAAAAATAAACACTAACAAATCATCAATTCAGTCTATAGGTGAACAAAATATCGGTTTCAACTAAAATAATCGATCAAATTGAATTAGTTTGAAAAACCTGTTCACTTTATTTGGAAGTTCGTTTTAATTTTTTAAAACGTCAATTATTTTGGTTTCGGGTTTTAATTTTAAACCCTATTTAATCGAAAAAACCAGACTTTTATATAAAAAATTAATATTATTAAATTTTCTAATAAAATTTATTAAAATATAAATATTTTAAATTTCTAATAAGACAATATAACCAACTTAAAAATTTATATTTATGTAATTCAAATTTTATATTATATATTTTGTTAGTTAAAATTTGAGTGTTCTTTAAAAATTTAATTTGGCTATATATCCAACAAAATAATCGTTTCTTTCAATTTGATTTATTCAATTTTCATAGTAAATTTCGGTCCATTCGACTTAAAAAAAAAAACCAATTAATTCAATTTAAAAAAATTCAATTCGATTTTAATCAAATACTATTATTATTAAAATTATTATTATTATCTAGTTCGACGAAACCACGGGTTTTTTTCAAAAATATTATAAATTAATAAAAATATTGTAAAAATATAGCAACTTCTAAAACTTTGTAAAACTAATACAATCCGGGACTTACTGTCCCGGATTCAAATTTTTTATTATTATTATTTTTTAACTTTTTTAAAAAAAAAAATAAAAGGGGTATCGGCGACGGTTTAACAAAACCCGTCGCTATTAGCGACGGTCTAACAAAACCCGTCGCCATTGGCAACTGTTTTACAAAATACCGTCGCTGATAGCAACGGTTTTTTACCGTCGCTATTTGCGACGGTTTTACCAAGTACCGTCGCTATGTGCGACGGTTTTACCAACTTGCTGCTAAGGCACGGATTCAATTTCCATAAGAGTCTGCCACGGATTCTGAGTCCGTTGCAAAAATCCACGGATTCAATATCAATGACCCATTAACACGTGACCTTCTTTCTGCCTATTTAAATGCGGTGATGCTCTTCATTTTATCACCGAAGCCGAGCAACTTAGGAGCAAAATTATTTCTTTCGATCACCGAGCATCGAACATTCTTTCCAGCACTGATCTTCAGACTTTTCTATTTAATTATCAGCGTAAGTCTTCTG
>NC_133314.1:20771025-20782812 GCF_012295235.1 Primulina huaijiensis
TAATTATTGTAATTGTTGTAGATATAATATTACATCAAGTAAATATAATTATTGTAATTAAACAAAGTATAGTTAGTAAAGACGGTGCTGGAAAGAATGTTTGATGCTCGGTGATCCAAAGAAATAATTTTGCTCCTAAGTTGCTCGGTTTTGGTGATAAAATAAGATCATCACCGCATTTAAATAGGCAGAAAGAAGGTTACGGGTTAATGGATATTGAATCTGTGGTTTTCTGTCACGGACTCAGAATCCGTGGCAGACTGTCACGGATTATTTGAAACCGTCGTGCTGTAGCGACGGGTTTTGGTAAAACCGTCGTACATAGCGACGGTTGTTGTTTAAACCGTCGCTATTAGCGACGGTTGTGTTTTAAATTGTCGCCAATAGCGACGGTATTTTAAACCGTCGCTAATAGCGACGGTGTTTGGTAAAACAGTCGCCAATATCCCTTTTAATTTTTTTTTTAAGAAAGTTAAAAAAAAATAATAATAAAAAAATTGAATCCGGGACAGTAAGTCCCGGATTGTACTAGTTTTACAAACTTTTAGAAATTGCCATATTTTTACAATAGTTTTATTATTTTATAATATTTTTAAAAAAAACCCACGAAACCACCCCCAAATACTTTTAAAATCACGGGGGTATACAAATTGGATAATATTGTATCTCAAAGTTATTGTGTTGGCCATTCAAGATTTTTAAGTTAACATCACCACAGATCAAGAACCACACCTCACGTCTAAAGAGTGTTTCCCAGCCAAGCGACTCAAATCCCGGCGACAGTAGCCATGCACGGGGGTAATCTTTATCTGTTTGTATGTGCAATCAATTACACACACAAAAACACAGTTTAGTTGCTCTTTGACCGGTCTGATTTTAGAGGTGTTGTGTTATCTGTTTGCAGATGGAGGTTACGGCGAGAGGCTTTTTGCTCCTATTGCAGCTGCAGCATCCATTGGGTTGATCTCTGCAGTGATAATACATCTCCGGCACCGCAAGGAGAAACCCGCCAAGTATGATAACCGCCTTGCTCCGCTCTTGGGCCGGACGGGGTCCGGCCGCCTTTCCAAGATTGAAAGATTCTCGCATTATCTTGGTAAATATCACAGCCTCTCCGTAACGAAATACGAGACCTAAATACTACGTACTGCATTTGATATTTCTGCGTGAGATGCATCTATTTCCCTTCAACCAAATTCGCACTGTTGACGTTCATATGAAGAAAACTAGACTGATTTGCTCGATTCATTTTCTTTGGATCAATATTTTGCAGCAAGGCAAATGGGATTTGAAGATGGAAATGAATGCCCACAGTTGATAAAACTAGCGGACGAATACTTGAAAAGATCCAAAGGCGTTGACGAGAAAATATACGAGTATTTGACAGATCAACCAAATGCTGAGGAAGTGTATGTGAAATTAGTTGAAGAATTCGAGAGATGCATTGTAGGATATTTCGCTTTTCATTGGAGTCAAGCTCCTGAAATGATCAACCAGGTTAGTTGCTCCGTTTTATTTCTTGTATTTGCATTCATTCACCTTTCTTGCCGAGGATGAATTGAAGATTCTGATTGATATAATCAATGGAGTTTGTGCTTTTAAACTGAATAGATATTTTTTTGTTAGGTATTGAGTGCTCATCATGATCAGAAAATGCTTAAAAATTTTGTGATGGCTGCTACAAGGTTAGTATTTCATCAGCAGTTGATTCTTCATCAACCCCTTTCAATTTTAAAAATAATTAAATTATTAATACTCGTGAATATCTTGGTACAGAAATTATATAATATAAACATATAAAAATTAAAGAAGAAAAGAGTGAGGGTGATTTTATTTATTTTTTTAGAAGTTTGGTTGGCATGATTTTCAAAGTAGAAGGGACACACTTACCTGTTCTACATTTATTTTATTAATATCTCAAGAAAAAAAATATTCTTGATTTATCATTATAATATGAAGTTCTCTGATCAAATATAGGCGTGTAATAAAATTATATGATTTTTTTATACAAAATATAATAGTTAAATAATTAAGATATCTTATCTAAAGTCAATGCACCGGACACCATCTTCAATTGACGGGGTCCATGCACAGTACCATTTGATGTGACCAAAATAGTAAAATATAAAGTGCCAGCTCATTAACTGCGACGCAAACAATAAAGATGATAATGGACGTGTGATGATTTTAGATAAGAGATCGGGCTCGGGCTACCCCACGAAAGTTGCATCTTATTTTATTTTTCCATATTAAAAAGTTGATGAAATTAACCATAACAGTGTGATATTTAATTTTTAATGAAGTAAATATTAATTGTTTCAAATGAACTATAGATTTTTAGAGTAGGTTATATTTGTAATTAAGATGAGTTAATTCGATTTATATCCGTCGTACATATATTATTTTTTTTGAATTAGATCGAGTAGAAGACATATCTCACATAATTAAAAAAATGATATTTTATGTTCAAACCAAATAAATATATCCCTTTCGTTTGATTTTTAATAGATTGTGCAGTAGTCAACGATTAGACCATGCAAATGTCGAGCCATCTTGCAACTTTTTAGTGATTTTCTCTAATTGACATCTATGAAATTTTAGGGTAAAAGGGTATAAATTACACAAACTTGAGAAACCAATACCACTTGAATTCAACTTGACATGGTATAAGTTGGACCTATTGGAATTTGACTCGAGCTCCATTCTAGTCAAACTTTAGTATGAGGCTGTAGCTCAATTTTTGCACGGCGTTTTGCCCATTGTATTGTTTCAGGAAACAAAGGTTCGATAAAATAACAAAGAACTTGAAAGTGACGAGGACTTTCTCCACATTAGTGGAAGAGTTGAAAGCCATTGGCAGCATAACAAGTGAACTGAATACTTCTTCAGTGATGGCACCAGTTACTCTAAGTGAGCGATGCCCGGTTCTTCTACTTATGGGCGGTGGAATGGGAGCCGGCAAGAGCACTGTTCTAAAAGATGTCATGAAAGAGTAACATAATTTGATACTATGAATCATCTGACCATTTATTTAGTCTTTTTAGAGTAACATAATTTCATGCTATTAATCATCTTACTGTTTATTTAGTCTTTTTTATTCATTTTGATGCTGTGATTCGACCTAGATCATTTTGGTCAGTAGCAGTGGCGAATGCAGTGGTTGTCGAGGCGGATGCGTTTAAAGAGACGGATGTAATATACAGAGCTCTGAGTTCAAGTGGTCATCATGAAGACATGCTTCAAACTGCCGAGCTTGTGCGTTAAACTCTTTCATATCACTATATATATTTAAGTAGATATAAACCTGAAACAGAATTTAAACATTAGAAGATTTGGACCGCTTCATTTCCGGGCTTCCGCTTGGTCTATAGGTACATCAATCATCAACTGATGCTGCATCATCACTTCTAGTGACGGCACTCAACGAAGGGCGAGATGTGATCATGGACGGGACCTTATCATGGGAGCCCTTTGTTGAGCAGACGATCACCATGGCAAGGAATGTGCACAAGCACCGGTATAGAATGGGAGAAGGATACAAGGTTGCAGATGATGGCACGGTCATGGAAAATTACTGGGTTCCAATGGAAGACGAGAGAGAAGAAAACGAGGTCAGAAAGCCGTATAGGATTGAGCTAATTGGAGTCGTTTGTGATGCTTATTTAGCTGTCGTCAGAGGTATCAGGTACAAAATTCTTAAACTGGAATTCGGTATTTCTGGGATAAAATGCCGTTTTTTTAGATATAGAAGGTTTAATGGTGGTGCAGGAGAGCTATACAAATAGGAAGGGCAGTCCGGGTGAAATCACAGTTGAAATCACACAAGAGATTCGCAAGTGCATTCCCCAGATACTGTGAGCTAGTAGATAATGCAAGATTATACAGTACAAATGCTCCTGGAGGGCCACCAAAGGTATACTTCAATAACTTATTCTTCTTTCCTCCGGTACCTGAATTACTAGTGTTCATGAAGAAGACATACTCTGGTAAATGGTAACAATTAACAAATATCTTGCTATCTCTTTCTGAAAACTGTTTAACCCCATGTAACTACGTATTGACTGCAAAACCTCGCGTCAATAATTTTACATCATTAGTTTTGTAACCGAGTAGTGCAAATCTTGTTAGTATTGAAAGGTTGGTTAAATACCTGGTGAATCATTTTTGTAATAAATGATGAAAAATGAGAATGAATTGTTTTCTAGCCTAACCTGATTGGTCGTCTGCTTGTGTAACTAAATGAATCCTAAATCTTTCTTTTACTATATTCTATGCGCAGCTGATAGCATGGAAAGATGGCAACAGCAAAATCTTAGTGGACACAGACGAAATCAAGTGTTTGGATTCAGTAACCAATTTGAACGATGAAGCAGAATGTATATACGAGCTTAACAAAGACCCGGAGCAGATCAACAAACCCGGTTCGGTTTGGAAAGATATAGTGTTGCTGCCTACAAGGCCAAGCCTTCAACAGGAGCTCAAAAGTGTGGTCAAGAAGATTGAAACCCCCGTGTCCTAGATGCATTTCGATCGAAATAAAGCGTGTTTTGCTTTCGACTCTATTATCTTAATTTGTATCAGAGGGTCTGCAACTGCGAAATTGTCTTTAATGCACTATGAGCGTGTTTCCAAGTTCTTACCGTCAAAAAATTGTGTTACAATGTGCAGGGAAACGTCGAATGAGTATAATTGCAATAATTATGGGAAAATAAAATAACTAAGGCTGTGAGAACCCGAAATTCTAGTAGCTAGCATTTTGCAGCAGATAGCAATATTCAGTAGCAATACAAAAATTTCAGCATAAGTTAACAATTCCAGCAATAAATAATATTTCAGAAGTTGTTATTTTTTCAGCATATAGAATCCAGCAGTAGAAGAGTTCAGTAACGCGAGATTCCAGCAGACAGCTACTGATTCTGCTTATGACTTGTAACTGGAGGACTTAACATATAATAAAGGCGGTAAATGACACATAATGGCAGATTATGACCATCAATTAGCAGGTTAACAGTCAGAATTTTGCCTATAAATAACACCTTCAAATCTCTGTATTGGTGTTACACAGCTTGAGTTATCACTTGAAATTCGAGCTAAGAGAGTGCCTTTTTCGAGCAGTAAAATCCAATAGCAAGAGCAAGCAGATTCCAGACTTCAACCGAAATTTCTATCAAATTACTGTAAGTGGGCTTATGTATAAATTTCTTGAAACCAGTTTGATAATTCATGTTTTGAAGCAAAGTATATGTATTTTTTATCTCTGATTTTTGAAACACTGAAACCTAGTGAACTAATGGTAGGAAAATATATTCTGAAACATTCCTGATTACTGAATTCTGACTACTGATTACTGGCCTCACCCCTTAGAGGAGAGAACATATAGGGGATTGATTTCAGTTTAGCTATGAAATTCACAAACGTGCTCATTGCTTACTTGCTAAATTTTAAGTTATGATTTCTGTTCTGAAACCTGTTATTCCTTAATACCGATTCCTGTTCTGAAGTAAGAATTTCTGTATTTTATTTATATTACTGTTTCTGTTGAAAATGGTTTTGAAAACTGGGAGTTATTCCCGTCCCCGCTTATTGAGTGACAACCATATCACTCAACCACCAAACCCATCTCAGATAAGAACAAGGAAGAAACGTTAGAAGAAGAAAAGCAGAATTAGTTCCGAGGCTGATGAAGAAGACTGTTGTTTTTCAGTTCTAATTTATGTTTGTTTTCTGCTGCATCTGTTAAGACATTGTTATGTTTGGTTTTACATGTCGGCTGTAAAAAATTAGTTATTTGAATTCGTATCAGACAATGAAATATCCAGTATTATAAATAAAAAGACTGGTTTCTGAATTTTGTACTTATGAGGCTTGTTGTTTTCGAATATAAATTTGAGAGCAACGCCAGTGTCGACCAACCCCGGTCACCAAGCGTGACAAAGGCTCATTTGGTGATGAATAATAATAACTTTGCATCATTCGATATCTCAATCTTTTGATCTTCATGTTTTTTTTTTTAAATAGAATTGCATCTTTCTTTGGGTTGGTTTGTGTTTTTCTTTTGCACGTTGTACCCCTTTGTTGGTGGTTTTCTTTATTTGCTTCGATTCATTTTTCTTTTCTATAACACTATTTATTATCTGCAATATGTTATAATTGATTGTACGTACATCCTTTTGCTCTTCATCATATTTGGTTAATCTAATTACATACTTGTATTTGTATGCTTGTGCTTCTTCAAGTTGTTGCAAATATCCGTTTCAAATATTTGACAATTATTAAATGCACATAACTATTTTGTTAAATTATTTTATGATATAGAATTTCATGATTTCTATCATTAAAGAAAATTAAATAACTTAATCAAATTTCATTATTTGTTACATGTTGGATGAAAATTTGCACCGATACTTCGATTAACAATGTAGCAGTATCTTTAAAAAATTTAATAAGAATGTTTACATAATATTATTCTTACATGATATTATTTGTATTATTTTAGTTTGATATTGATACATTAGTTATCTAATTTATGTGATATTTTATATTAAATTATAATGGAATAATTAAGATTTATTTTGAAATGTTTATATGTGTTTTACAAATTGTTCAATGACTTGACTTGAATATTTGATTTACATGGCTATCCACATGTCGTTCGGTCTGGTTTTTAACCTATTGATGTTAATGTTTCATGTCAAATTGAGAATTCAATTTAACTTATTAGTTCCCATTGTCTTTTAATTGTGTAACTCATACTTAATTTTTGTCATACACAAGTGATACCTCGGAATGTCCCGGGCCATGGAGCCGGGACATGGAGCCGGGACATGGATAAGTGCTCGGGTCAGGAGGGTAGACTATTCCTGGGCCAATAAGACGACGATCCGATTGGATAACCGGATCTTAAGCCGCTCGAGACGTTGAAAGTACGGTTTGAAGAATTTGTGAAGAGGCCAGTCAAGAGGCCGAGCCATTGAATATCCGGAGCATCGCCTTCCCGAGCCATTGGATGCCCGGGCCCTCAGGTGGTTTTCCGAAAAGCATTCTGAAACAACCCACTCCCATGACAATAACATTTAATAGAAATAACGTACGCGGAAGCATTTCATTTAAAAGGAAAAGTACTAAATAACATTTACATTATAACCATTTCTTAAAACTAGCAACATTACTAGTCACAACATATAATCAATACATAATTAAAAGCCAATACAAGGTTTTCCCATCATTCATTACCAAAATACATGATATTTTAAAGCTTTACATATGTTAACTCCACAACAATTTAAAGTGACATAAACAAAAAGTCTTTCCCATAGCATTTTATATAACTTCTCCCGCCTCGAACAATCTACATATGTTCATTCCACCACAATTTAAAGTGACATAACCAAAAAGTCTTTCCTATAGCATTTTATATGACTTCTCCCTTCGAACAATCCATTTCAGTCCTTTTTATCACCTGCATCACATGACATTAAATGGAATGAGAATAAACTCAGTAAATAGAAAGCTGTACGTAGCAATTACATACATATATCTTTGGCTTAAAACATGGCTATGACAATGGCGTTTTGGCAATGACAATGAAGAATGAATCATAAGTCTCAAATCAATTTAAAGGGTATCATTTCATGAATTAAAGGAAGGAAATCACAATGTTGTGACCTGTGACCTGTGGCAAGTATCTCTTTGATATAAATATCAAAACTGTGAGAGATACTTCATAATCATGTGATTGGCCAATGACATGCATGAATTACTATCATTCATTGGCTTTAATTATAGGAAACTTCATTGAGGCAATACATCAAACACTTGGTAGGAACAATGAGTTACTAGCTCTTTTGTCAATGAATTCAATGGAAATGCTTGAACAATGAACATATAACAATATATAGATCAACTATATACCAAGAAAATGAGCTAAGTATCAATAAACATGGCTTATATACATATATTCATCATGTGAGCACAAAGAGAAGTTTCTACTTACAACCCACAAGCACTTGGTTGTTATGATCACCTTGAAGGAGTTCCTATACCATAATACATGAATTCAACTATTAAGCCATCAACCAAACCATCAATTGCCTTCAATTCCTTAAACTCTCTATCAACTTAAGAATATAAAATTCTTACCTTGTAGCTTGTATAGGTAGGAGATACAATAATGTCACTATAAGAACCCTTGAATTTGAAGTAGAGATTGAAGGGAAGAAAACCTTGAAAGGAGAAGGCAAGAAACGATGGGAGAAGGAAAAGAACGGAATGAATTGGGTAGAAACATCTATACTAATCCATAAATAAGCCTTCAAAATACACCAAAAACGTGTTTTCTATACCATAGACACGGACCTCGTGCCCCCCTCCGTGTAGAGGTCCGTGTACACACTGGAAATCACTCATTTTTCTTGGCAAGACCCAGACCCCGTGTAGGGGTCCGTGTACAGGTCTGTGTACCCTCTTTCCAAGGGCCAAAACTGCACTTTTTCTTCCGAATTAGCAAAAGTGGTCAACATGAAAGTTGTAGTCCTATGTGTTTTCTTGAATCTCCCACTGGTTTCAGGACATTTGGAGGTTTAAGTAAAAAGTTATGCTCATTCTTCCAACATATGTCAGTGCAAGAACAACGATACATATGACCCACTTCGGGTCACTTTTGACTCATCTTCCTCAACTATTTAAACAAAACTCAAACATGAAAGTTATAACCTTATATCTTATATTTCTAACGGAAGTGGTCTCAGATCAATATAAAAAACATTATGCTAAAAATCACAACTACTGCCACATTTTTCATATTGTTTCTGCACGTCTAATTCCTATTTGGCTCAAAATCAACTTTCTATTCTACCCATTCATTACCATTCCCAATTACAATTATATAACATAACTCCAACAACTATTCCAATAAACATAACCATAACCATGACCATTAATCTCAACCATTAAATCATAAAACATGCTCATAACAATAATAAACCATAGAGATTAACATGATAAAGGTTGGGCTATTACACATTCTATCCTGGCCACCTCGATATGAGTGATGCATTTAATTACGCCGACTTGATAGAGTGTGCATAGCCGACCTATCTCTGATAGTAACATAAATGGTTGACAGAATCAGTTGGGCTGGATGTGACTAGTATGAGATTTGACATGTCAGAATAATAGGGTATAATCAGCCACCCAACTATAATTAATAATCAGCACAAAGAACGAGGTCATCATTACATTCTCTACTATAAATACTAGGTTCTTTACTTGCATTTATTCCCTATTGAGATATTAATTCACATATTGAATGCTTTCATTTATTCTCCACTTTCCACACCAATCTCACAGCCATCACTTGGTTAAATTGGTTTTTAGCTTGAGTCCTTCACTGACTTAAGCATCGGAGTGGCCACGCCGGACATCCCCTCTGGCGCCCATTCACGTGGTTACTTTTTTGTTCGCAGATTTCTAAAGCCGACTAAGGGAGGATAGAAGCTTTTAGTCCAGACATCCAACTCATATTTCCTTCAATATACTGATAGCAAATCCGGTCGAGTGCCCGACCCGACTCGCCCCTTTCACCTGGGTTTCATCAACAAGTGTGATCTTAAAATATTTTTTCTTAAATTTGTTAGCTTATATATATATGTATCATTTTATTGAAAGTAAATTGTTCTTACATGCTTTTATCTCTACACCTTCATTACAATAAAGATTGGGTGGCATTCTCGTTGCTGTTGATGATTGGAGCTGTATTTTCCTAAAATATTTTAATACATTACAGTGTATATATATATTATTTTAAATGAATGCATGAATTTTTTTTTAACATGCCGAAAACCAAAATAAAATTAACTAAAATCTGTACACCAAATTTTCGAAGCATGCATCAAACTTGAACATAAAAGTTAACAAAAAAAAAACATTTAAAATCTTATATTTCTAAATGCATGAAAATATTAATTCCAAGAATTGCAGTAATTCCAAATAAAGTAAAATCCTAAAAAAATCACAATTTAACAAATTTAAACATAACATATCTCCCTCCACAAAATTCTCAAACTTAACAAGTAAACTTCATAACAAGTAAGAAATTCTCCGAAACATAAAAAGACCATATAAGTGTCCCTCAATTTCAAAGTGCACTCTTTGCGGTCAGCACCACTCAATCATTCTCACCAGCATCCAAAAAACTAATGAATATATAGGTCCAACATGTTGAAAAATTATTTAAAAATGTGAAAAATATTTGTGTTGAAAATGTGAATGTTGAATGTTGAAAATTAGGTAAAATTAGGTGTTGAATATTGAAAATTAGTGTGTGATGATGTAGGTAATGATGTATTTATTTTTGGATTATTTGTAAAAATTTTCTATAAATAGATCTCTCATTTGTGAAGAAAATCACAATTGAGTTGAGAGAAAAATATTATAAAGTGTGTAGTGTGATAATTTTGAGAGTTTGAGATTTTTACTTTTTACCGTAAATTTTTACTTTTTCACAACACGTTATCAGCACGAAGCTCTAAAAGTCCTCCATATTTTTCCAAGCTCCAAAACAGAAGAAAAAGATAACAAAAGTAATAATATTTATTTTATTGTTTATTTATTTATTGTTTATATATTTACTATATAATATAATGTTATTATAAATAATAAAAATAAATTTTTCAAAAAACTTGTTATAAATCCTGGGAGGATGTTAAGACGACATCCCACACTCCCGGTAAGGGATACGACAAGTATAAAAGTCTATAAGGTTTTTAAACAAAATATCTTATGACACCTCATTATAATATTGTGATATGATATACATAATTATTTAAAACATTACTAATATTATATACACCATATTATTACCATAAAATTATACAAATACATACATTTATTTTCTTGTACACCAACGGTCATAAACGATAACAAAACGGCTAGTTTTTGCCCTATAAATATGATCTCACAAACACATTCAATCACTCCAACTTTCTCTTCTTCTCTAAAATTATTCTTCATCAAATTTTTGAAGAAAAAAGAAGATGGCTTTCACAAAGTTATTTTTAATTATTTTGGTTATAATACTCACGAATCTTGTACTTATCGGAGAATATCCTCCTCATGTGTTTTCTTTATTTTCACGAATGCTTGTATTTGTTATTTATTCATTACTTTGTATTGCAATATTCATTAACTAATAAAATGCATCATAATTTTTTATAGTACCACCATGTCAAACTTGACAAAGCTCGAATTTGTTGCACTAGACATTACGGGGAAAAATTATATGCCATGGACTCTCGATGTAGAAATGCATCTTGAGTCATTGGGACTAAGCGAGACCATTAAAGAAAATGGTATATCTTCATCTCAAGAAAAAGCAAAATCTATAATATTTTTGCGTCGACATCTCGATGAAGGTTTAAAATGTGAATATCTCATCGAATAAGATCACATGGCTCTGTGGAAAGGATTGAAAGAAAGATTTGAACGTATAAGGGTTATACTTCCGACCGCCCGTGATGAATGGAATATGTTAAGATTCCAAGATTTTAAGAAAGTCAGTGATTACAATTCAGCGATGTATCGAATAATCTCGCAGCTAAAATTTTGTGGACATGAGGTCACAGAATCGGAAATGCTTGAAAAAACATTTTCCACGTTTCACGCATCAAATATAACTTTACAGCAACAATATAGAGTGCGTGGATTTGCGAGATATTCTGAGCTCATCGCCTATCTTCTTGTGGCGGAAAAAAACAACGAGCTACTAATGAGAAATCATCAGTCCCGACC
>NC_133314.1:20783382-20893991 GCF_012295235.1 Primulina huaijiensis
GATAGTGGTACAACGCACACTATCCTCCGAGATAAAAGATATTTCTTGGAACTAAAACCAACAAAAACAACGGTGAATACAATATCAGGTCCTGTAGACTTGATTAAAGGATGTGGTAAAGCACAATTTTTGTTACCTAATGGTACAAAATTTTTGATCAATGATGCTTTATATTCACCACAATCGAAAAGAAATTTGTTGAGTTTTAATGATATATATTCCCATGGGTATGATACTCAAACAATGAATGAAGGGAATGAGAAATATATGTGTCTTACCACATATAAATCAGGAAAGAAATATGTGATTGAAAAACTACCAATGCTCCCTACTGGATTGCATTATACACATATACGTCCCATTGAATCAAACATGGTAATTGATAATTCTTCAATATTAACCAATTGGCATGATCGATTAGGACATCCTGGTTCAACAATGATGCGAAGAATTATAGAAAATACACATGGTCATCCATTGAAAGACCAGAAGATCTTTCAGAATAATAAGTTTCAATGTAAAGCATGTTCTCTTGGAAAACTTATTATAAGACCATCACCAGCCAAAATCCAAACTGAATCACCAATGTTTCTTGAACGTATTCAGGGTGATATTTGTGGACCAATCCATCCACCATGTGGACCATTCAGATACTTTATGGTATTGATTGATGCCTCCAGCAGATGGTCACATGTATGTTTATTGTCAACTCGAAATGTTGCATTTGCAAGATTACTTGCTCAAATAATAAAATTGAGGAATCAATTTCCCGATTATACAATCAAGAAAATTAGACTTGATAATGCTGGTGAATTTACTTCCCAGACTTTCAATGATTATTGTATGTCTATGGGAATCATTGTTGAGCATCCTGTTGCTCATGTACATACTCAAAATGGATTGGCTGAATCATTGATTAAACGTCTGCAAATGATTGCTAGACCAATGATTATGAAAACAAAGCTCCCTATTTCTATATGGGGACATGCAATTTTACATGCCGCTGCATTAATTCGCATCAGACCAAGTGCATATCATAAATACTCCCCATTGCAGCTTGCATTTGGTAAAGAACCAAACATTTCTCATCTGAGAATTTTTGGATGTATGGTGTATGTGCCTATTGCACCACCTCAACGAAAGAAAATGGGACCTCAAAGAAAGATTGGTATTTATATCGGTTATGATAGTCCATCAATCATTCGATATCTTGAATCTCAGACAGACGACGTGTTCACAGCACGTTTTGCTGATTGTCATTTAAATGAGGAAATCTTCCCAATGTTAGGGGGAGACAAGAAACATACCGAAAAAGAAATTACATGGTATGTATCATCATTGTTACATCTGGATCCAAGAACACAACAATGTGAAAAAGATGTACAGCAAATTGTGCACTTGCAAAGAATAGCAAATCAAATACCAGATGCATTTGCAGACACAAAAAGGGTAACTAAATCATATATACATGCTGCAAATGCCCCTGCTCGAATTGAAATTCCGAAGAAACAAATTGAAGATAGTCATGATGTCATTAAACGCCTGAAGCGTGGAAGACCAGTTGGTTCCAAGGATAAAAATCCTCGAAAAAGAAAATTAATAGAGAAACACAATGATCACAAAATAGAGAATGATGTTCCTGAAGAAACACATAATGATAACAAAATAGAGAATGATGTTCCTGAAGAAACACATGATGATGAAAATGTTCTGTCAGAACCACAAACTGACGAGAATCATGAAATCTCTATTAATTATATTAATACTGAAAAAATATGGAACCGAAAAGATATAGAAAAAATTGATGATATATTTTCTTCTAATATGGCAATCGACATCATAAATGATAATGAAGATCATGAATCAAAATCTTTTGGTGAATGTAAAAATGGCAGGATTGGATAAAATGGAAAGAAGCCATCCAGGTTGAATTGGATTCGCTAAATAAACGTAATGTTTTTGGACCTATAGTCCTTACACCTGAAGGTGTAAAACCTGTTGGATACAAATGGGTCTTTATTCGAAAGCGAAATGAGAAAAAGGAATAGTAAGATATAAAGCTCGACTTGTTGCACAAAGTTATTCTCAAAGGTCTGGAATTGATTATGAAGAAACGTATTCTCCCGTAATGGATACAATTACGTTCCGGTATTTGATTAGCTTGGCGGTATCTGAAAATTTAAAAATGCGTTTTATGGATGTTGTTACAGCCTACTTATATGGATCACTTGATAGTAATATATATATATGAAAATCCCTGAAGGATTTAAGATGCCTGAAGCACAAAGTTCAAAACCCAGAGAATGTTATTCTGTGAAATTACTAAGATCATTATATGGGTTGAAGCAATCCGGCAGAATGTGGTATAATAGGCTAAGTGATCACTTGATGAAAAAGGGATATGTAAATAATTCAATATGCCCTTGTGTTTTCATTAAGAAAACAACATCCGGATGCGTAATTATTGCTGTATATGTTGATGATTTAAACATCATTGGAACAAATAAGGAAATTCAAGAAGTTGTGTCATACTTGAAAGAAGAATTTGAAATGAAGGATCTTGGAAAAACCAAGTATTGTCTGGGTTTACAAATTGAACAAAAAGAATGTGGAATATTTGTTCACCAGACAAATTATACAGAAAAGATCCTTAAACGTTTTAATATGGACAAATCAAATCCTTTAAGTACTCCAATGGTTGTTAGATCATTAAACATAGAAAAGGATCCATTCCGTCCATGTGAAGATGATGAAGATATTCTTGGTCCAGAAGTACCATATCTAAGTGCTATCGGTGCCCTTATGTATCTTACAAATTGTACAAGGCCTGATATATCTTTTGCCGTAAATTTATTGGCAAGATTTAGCACATATCCAACAAAGAGACATTGGAACGGAATTAAACATATATTCCGTTATCTACGAGGAACGACAGACTTGGGACTTTTGTATTCAAAAGATGCTAATCCAAGTATAATTGGTTATGCCGATGCTGGATACTTATCTGATCCACACAAAGCACGTTCTCAAACTGGATATGTATTTACTCGTGGAGGCACTGCAATTTCTTGGCGTTCACAGAAACAAACACTTGTAACAACTTCATCAAATCATGCCGAGATTATTGCACTACATGAAGCAAGCCGTGAATGTGTGTGGTTAAAATCAATGACTCAACATATCCAAATCTCATGCGGATTATCATTCGACGAGAAGCCTGTGATACTATATGAAGATAATGCTGCATGTGTTGCTCAAATGAAAGAAGGATACATAAAAAGCGACAGAACTAAACATATTCCTCCTAAGTTCTTCGCATTCACCAAGGAGCTTGAGAAGAATAAATGTATTGATGTTCGTCACATTCAATCAAGTGAAAACTCATCAGATCTCTTCACAAAGGCACTTCCTACGACAATATTCAGAAAGCACATATATAATATTGGGATGCGCAATCTACGAAATTTGTGAAGAATTGTTCGTGTCAACATGAGGGGGAGTTTACGTGACTGCACTCTTTTTCCCTTACTATGGTTTTTATCTCAATGGGTTTTTCCTAGTAAGGTTTTTAACGAGGCAGTATAAAAACACGTAATGAAGACAATCATTATGATCATCATCACAAGGAGGAGTGTTGAAAAATTATTTAAAAATGTGAAAAATATTTGTGTTGAAAATGTGAATGTTGAATGTTGAAAATTAGGTAAAATTAGGTGTTGAATATTGAAAATTAGTGTGTGATGATGTAGGTAATGATGTATTTTATTTTTGGATTATTTGTAAAAATTTTCTATAAATAGATTTCTCATTTGTGAAGAAAATCACAATTGAGTTGAGAGAAAAATACTATAAAGTGTGTAGTGTGATAATTTTGAGAGTTTGAGATTTTTACTTTTTACCGTAAATTTTTACTTTTTCACACCACAACAAACAATCTCGTATAAAAACAAATAATATATAGGTAAAAAACATATGAGACTCACTTTCGTCAAAACTTGAACATATAAAAACACAATATTTCCTCAAAACTTTATCATATAAAAGTACCATTTTTCTCACCCCATTTTTTCGAAACTAACACATTAAATTTTCTAAAAATACACTTAATAAACAATCAACTTTTCATCAACATTCCTCTACTAAAATCCTCAAACTTTTATTTATGAAACATGACTCAAAATTTTTTATCAGTCATCAATTATGGTCGTCTGATCAAATATACAAAGATCCAGGTTTTCCAGAGCAGCACCGATCAGATAACCTATATCCAAAGCCAGTAATGATGGCAGAGCAGCACCTACTTGAAAGTCAATGCTCTTTGTGGTAGCGGGGGTAGAATTCGGAAGGCTGGCCGGGGTTGTGTCCTGTAGAGCGGACGAAGGCGGCTCCATGACCGAGGGCTTGCGTGAACGTCATAACTTCAACACAAGTCATTCAAAAATATTTGAAATTTTTTATTCATCCAAATCGTATATGGGCTGTCCCAAAATCAAGTTTTCTTAAAAAATTTACTCACTCACTCGCCATTCATCCAAATATATCTTTATTTTGTAAATTCTTCGTAAAATATGTAATGACCGAGAAACTCTTTTTTCTTTTGAAAAATTTATACTCACTTTCCGGAAAAAATTCTTTCGCCCTTTCATTCTTTTTTTAAAAAATTTAATAATTATCAATGCTCACTCATATCGAGAAAAATCTTACATAGAAATATTTTATGTTTTAAACCAACTCTTGCACTGCTCACCTCTTCTCCTTTTTATGTGATTTGTTTTCTTTAAAAAAATTTTACAAACGTGTGCACATAGTACTCAAAAGAAGAATTCGTACCCATGAATGCATATGATGTGTTTGGTTCCATGGATTTCTTGGAATTTGGAATTAAAAATCCCATTTTAAGTGTGTGATAGAATAAAATATTAAAACGAAATTGGTCTTTGGTGGTATTTTATATAACTAAATGAAATTCTAGCAAAAATGAAAGGATTTTCATGAGATTTGATTTGTATAGAACAAATAATTTTTATTTTTTTTTGTAATTTTTAAAAATTATAAAATATCATTTTCTAAAAAATCAATACATTTAATTCACACATAATTTATCACAAAATTGAAAAATATTTTGAATTATTTTAAAAATTATTTCCTTTTCTTATGGACCTCGATTATTTTTTTTAAAGCTGAAAACTAATTTATCATAGTTCGGTGACTTTATTTCAATTTTATTTGCATGAACTTTTCCATTATTAAAAAATTTATTTAATAAAAAAATAATTTTTTTTCTTGCGTCTATAAACCATTTTTCTTGTGTATCGTATATAAACAATATATGCATATTAAGTGTTGGGATTTAAAAATAATAAGTAAAACAATTATTTAAATATCAAATAATATTCATTTTAATTATCAAATCCAATTCTTAAATAAAATTTGTCAAACACCACAATGAAATTCTAAATCAGATTCTAATTCCAAATCTCCTTTTTAATTTTTCTAAACACAGTGATACACACAGAATATCAATCTCCAAAGGACTCAAAATGAACCATCAAAATTATCCGGAACAACAAATGACAAAATATTAATCATCAATCGACAATATCATAAGTTAAAAAATGTCAAAAGTACAAAAGTAAATACACAATTAAGATTCTTATTCATGCTTATATAGATATTAGATAGAATTTAATAGATATGACCACAATTTAAAACTATCGATTAGAAGGTTCTAAAAATGTCGCCCCTTAATTTGTAGGCTGGGTTCCGACTAGTCGATTCGGATGAAGGGGTAACCGGGTTACAGTTCTGGGCCGGCCCAGGTTCCATTCATGTGCAAAGAAAAGAAAAGAAATCAGAAAAGCAACAATTTGGTAAGTTGAAAATGATTGAAAGATAAAGTTTTGATGTTAATCAATTAAACTAATACAAATAATCCACAAGTCGCTGCAACTAAAATATTATTGAAAACAATAAAATCGACGGAAAATTGGACTTCAGTCCCCAGCCGTCGTTTTTTTTGTGTTCAGTCCTTGGGCACTTTTTTAATACCACATTTCCACATGAAGTGTACCACATTTTGTATGATATAGTACCATAATTTTATGGATATGGAGTGAACCCAAAAAAATATTTTGATTGGGGATTTTTCACCAACTTCCCCTAAAATCCACTTCTATGAAATTCCTACTCCACTTGAAATAAATTTCTTCGCACTTCCCTTTCCACATCCGCTGCTTTCATCTGTCAAATCCAACCCAATAATTACACCACTTGTTCACAACGCGTCTCAGAAACTTATAATTATAGATATAATTCCAAGATGTTCTAAAAAAGGTATTACACAATATTCCAAGATAATTATTTATTATTATTTCATATATCTGACAAAAATATATATAATAGATGACATCAAGGATCAAACACAGTACCTTTGTTTCAACCTCCAGCACTGCAGAAAACTGACGTTGGGAAAAATAAGAGCGTATGGCTGTTGCCGTAGAATTAGTATATTTCAAAGATTTAACAACTCCCAACATGGAATCAATCCCAGAAACTGGATTCCCAACTTGTAATTGTATCTCAGCCTTTTCTAATGTTACCTCATTTTCCCTTGCACCCAAAATGATCTCTACCTCATTGTTTCTCCGCTCCAACTCTCCCTTTTCATCTTGCAGCTCTTTGATTTTCTTGATCGTCATTTCGAGTATCGATTTCTGATCACTCTGTGATTGAAAAAAACGCTATACAGTTGATGCAGCTGAATTAATACGTACGTTGATATAAATTAGCTGGTTCTGATGATCATTTTCATATTTTGATATATAATGTCACCTCAATATATCATATATATACACTATCTCGATATCTCTGTGAACTCGAACACCTATAACTTGAAGTTGTAATCACAAGCTCTTTATAGGCCTGGTCAACATTTCAATTTGAAATGTAGGCCTCTGCACTGCATTTTTACACTTCAGAGGCCTATATTTCGAATTCAAATGTTGACCAGGCTCATTTTCAAAATTTCCCCCTCTCCATGGCCTAGTCCATGCAGCTACCGAACTACGTACGAGAGTGAACTTGGATGCATGAGAGAAAAGCTGGACTTTATTTAATTAGAAAATCAGAAAATTGTTGTGTGTGTGTGTGTAAGCATGCGTTTGTAGGCAATAATTGATGCAATCTAACCTTAGTTCCTGGTGGCAACAACTCATGCTTAGCTCCATAAAATCGCTTGTGCGTCTCCCTTCTTAACCTCTCACCGATCACATGCTTCTTCCCTCTCCCTCTATCCATTTCTCCAGAAGTATTCCCCGTTCGCACCTGAGTAGTCCAATTCTTCTTCAAGAACTGAATCATCCTTTTGTTTACATTTCCGCGAGTCGATCCATTCGCATCGGTCTTCGATAGGGGTTCATTTGTGTAGCTTAAAAAAGCACTCTTGTTGTTCATGCTGAGTACCTCTTGAAGCCATAACGTACTGCCTGGAGAGAGGTGCAAGAACTCGTCCATGGTGGCTAATTCTCTTTTCTTCATTTTCATATTTTTAACGGCTATTTTGAAGTGTCTGGGGCAAGGGATTTTCTCGTAGAAGGGATTGGCTTGTGTCCATATTGTGCTGTGTGGACCTTTCTCGCAATAAACGTGTCCACCCGATTGCCCAAATTATTTCGTGGTTATTTTTTTTTCAAAACGCAAAGTAAATTTAGACACTCAGCTGCGTCTACTACTTTAGAGTACAGTTATTTTATATTGTTAAATTTCATTTCTTTTTTGCAATTTAGATATTTTTTCATCGTTTTTGTTGATGTGACACACTATACAGGTTAGCGAGACGTCAAAAAAATGCTTAAAATTTTAAAATAAGATAAAAATAGTAGACTGGCCGGTTAGCTGCCCAAAGAAATACGAACGCCGGGGACGAGTAAGAACTACATAAATATGTTCACGAGTAAGAACAAATGTTTGACTTGAAATGATAGAATTCATGACACAGCGTTAATTTTATAAACGTGACACTGCACACGTCACATGTATTCTGTAATCTTGGTTATATTTCAATAAATTTATTATTTATTATTTATAATTTTAAAAAATCAAATTATCTGTATTACTGTATATAACATAAATTATGCACACATGGAATGGATTACTAGTATAAATTTAACTATGTAATTGTGAAATGAATTCTATATAGGAAACAATAAGTTTAGACTCATATATTATTTGAAGAACAAAATCTAATGTATTCAAATCAAAAAATTAAATGATATTTTCTTTTGTAACGTATATACGTAGTAAAAATCTATTTCATATGTTAATTATTATTTTTTTTTTTGAAGATCATATGTTAATTATTATTTAATATAAATATATAATGTATACAAACTCTATAAGCTTTCAAATTATGCTGAATAGTAACTGCTGAAGTGGTGTTAATTGTGGAACCAAAGTCGGAAAATTTGTGAGGAATCAGGGATTGTAATGATATTTGGCCACTAACAAAGACAAATTATGAGAAGTTTAGGGAAAATATTTTCTGTCCATATCTATGTTTGATATACAAGAACATGTTTAAGTTCTGTACAATAATGACAAAACAAGAATGTAGTCAAGATGGAAATCAAGATTTCTTAGGTAAATTCTACAAAACTAGCTTCACTGATGTTTATGGCATATTTCTCTGCGGCACTAAGTGTGACTGATGCTTTTCTGTCCATACATCTCTTCAGATTCTGTCTCTGAATCCTCTTCGAAATCATATGGGAAACTTGTTTCCGCACAGGCATTGGGATCGGGATCATTAGTTTCATCTAATACATCGTTCACGCCGTCGTAGATGCCGAGGTCAGTGCCATCTCCTTCCACCTGATTAAAAAGGATTGAAGAGAAGGGAAGGAATAAGAGAATCGTATTTTTGGAGCAAAAGTTGAACATCATTCCCACAAGATGGTGATCAACAACTTTTCGTAATTTTGTAATGGAAATGACGTTAAACACAAACCTCACTGTCCTCATTTTCTGTAGAGTAAGCAGAGTCGAGTTTATTGTACAGTTCTTCATCTCCCTTGTCTTTCACGGCGGCCATTTGTTCCTATAGTTGCAAGATAATGATTCTATTAACGTTTCCCAAAGGAAAAGCAAATACGGGTTTAAAAATGTACAAAAAATATAATACACTAGACAGTAGCATGAGCCGTAATAGGAAAAGCTGTACCAGTTCACTTCTCAGCTGGTTTACTCGTGTTTGCACCGTTGAAACATGGTTCATGAGGGCCTGCAAATGAACAGTATAAGCTGAAGCGTAAGTTACCTTTTTTGAGCTGCCAGTACATAAAATTACAAAATGCATGTGGTACCTGGTGCCTTTGAAGTTCAATTGACCGGGCCAATGCTTTTCGCTTTGTTAAGAGATTCTTGGGCCTTAGCAATGAGGGCCTTTTATAATCCCGACCTCGAAAAACAATTACCGCATAGCCCTTTGATATTTTGTCCACCGAGACCAACACGCCACCACTCTCAGCTTCTAGTGCAAGTGCAATTCTCTTAACCTCCTCAACTTTTGGGGCCTTCACAATGAGCTTGACCAATTCTCGATATTTCCAGTGCAAGTGCATATTCTCCACAGTACCACCAAAAACTCCACGCCTACCTGAAGAAAATAGTGTGCGAGTCTGTGACAACAAATTTACTAACTCAAAAAATAACTTTGGAAAACAATACGGATCTTTTTACCGAGAAGTAAAAATGCTTTCATCCTCAAACCAAGTTTCCTAAACATAAACCTCTCCTCATCACTAAGGCTTTCTGGATCTCGTGGAGGATCTGCGGGATTTAAAGATTCCTCTACCTTGTAGACGGCTCTTTCAGCCTTTGTTAGCTTTCTCTCAGCCTGGTCGGAGAAATTTATCAAATTGGCATACATAGATGAGAGGTATGAATAACATGATAACCTAGTAATGTTTTGTATTGATTGCTAAGTATGATGCGTAAAACAGTGGAAAGGAGGCGGAATTTATACGGTTTTAAATTTATGAAACTCACAAAATCAAGCTTCTTCTCCAGCTTTTTAACAAGGTTGGCATGCCTTAACAATTCTGCTTCTCTCATCACTTTTGCCTTGTTATCATCATCCAATCGCTTTCCCCATCTAGAATCTGCCTCTAAAGTTTCTTTGAGTGTACCTGCAGTTCCAACTTCATTAGGTTCTCTCAAAACTGGAGAAACTAAGGATAATGCTCTAAACCGAGCTTGTTCTTCTTCATCTTGTAAAGTCTTCGCCAATCTCTCCTGTTCCAGCAATGCTTCGGCAACATCTGGTGACAAAAAATTCTTCCCTCTATAAAATACCAGGAAGTCCTTGTTTCTTGACAGTAGCATGCCACCGGTTAATCTCTGCATCAAGTTAATATTGAGTATATTCTAATATTGAAGTTCATGAATTATGTCAGTGCTTATGGTGAATCAAATATTGGAGAGCATATCTTCAATCACAAAAAGCAGAAGACAATCAATTCATTTCAGTTGAATATTCTTGCATTACAAGTGATATACCATCACATTCTTGGGAATTACACTCCCATATACTAACCACCTTCACTACTCTTTATTGATGGTTTCACTCAATGAGTTTAATTTCAATGTTAAGGTCTCAAAATGAGCATCGCGTGTTACCTTGAGATCTTCAGCCATTCTTTCACTTGTTGTTAGCTGGACTCCCCGTTTTAATGCAATTTTTGCAATTGAACTCCGTTCCCATAACTTTATCATGGCTACAGCCAACCCTTGAAGTTGCCTGCCTCTTCCTGAAGATGCCAACCATTATGCAAAGGTTCCTGCTCACAAAATGTCCTGTTTATAAGAAAAGTTGCATACCTAGTGCAAAATGTGGTGGCAGAACTCTGGCAAGCCTTCGTAGAGCGGTTCCTTCCTTCGTTCCAACGGTCGATCTCACACCATAAGGGAGTAATCTAAAGGGAGGCTGAAAACCAGGAATAACTCCTGGAAGTAAATCAGCATCAATGGGTAGTGGACCTTCTCCTGGCCAATCAGTATATCTTGGACCAAGGCAATCTAATAGTTCCTCAACTTCGTCTTCATATTTCATCACAGATGGTGCTTCAGTGCTTTTATCCACCGTGTCACCGCCAACTGATTCTTGTGGACCATCAGTGTGGCCCGAAGGATCAAATTTGGAAGAATCCTGACCAGCCTTATCAGAAGAAGCAGTATAAATTTCATTTTTAGTGAAAATTCTTTTCTTTAGCTTCAGTGTAGGATCTTCATAAGTTACGCCTCTGTAAATAGACACGGAACTGCCGGATCTCCAAATAACCAGTCCACCAGTTTTTCGCTGAACCAAAAAAAAACAATACACCATCAACAACTTCACAGCAAGAGCTTGAATACTTTGACACTTCAAATTTGTAACACAAGTGAAAATTAGCTTCCTTAAATATCTGGTAAAATTAGTTTGACGCTTGAATCTATAAAACGAGTGAAAATTAGTTTCCTTTAAAATCTGGTAAAATTAGTTTGACACTTAAAATTTGTAACACAAGTGAATACTTTGACACTTGAAATTTGTAATCGATAATCAGTAGAATGATTATAAGTCTTGTCATCTTGAATACTTTGACACTTGAAATTTGTAACACGAGTTAAAATTAGTTTCCTTAAAAATCTGGTGCATTAGAGATACAAATATACGCACCAGCAAAAGCAGCTACAAGGGCTTTACGAATGCTCGCTGATGGTCTTAGCGGGTTTCTAGCAGCAAAGGATGCTAAAGTGAACTTATCATTAGAAGAAACTACACCTTTGCCCCTTGAAACTCAACTAAAAAGGTATAACAGTACTAGGGGGCAAATGGCATCAATTAATGTCACGAATAATGATCTGCATTTTTCGGCTCTGAGAACACCTAATAACCTCAGACGAAGAAAATTTCACAAGTTCTCCACTTCAGAATAGTAATTATTGCAAAGGCCTAAGCTCCTGCATTCTAACAAATTATTTGCTGAATTACACATAGAGGTTATTAAATTAAAACCCTAACAATATAATTCTATTAACTCTCCATATTTTCGAACAAATTATTGGCAGAATTCTCTGACGTGGATATATATCGGATCAACAACCTATGATAACCATCACTCTCTATCCTCTTCACAACTCTTCCATGAACTCATGGAAAAATGCATAGAGACAACAGAAAACATTAAATTTTCCGCAACAAATAAAAGAAGAAGAAGAATTTATGTTACGCAACACTGCCAAAGTTTCACAAGAAAGTCACCTCCAGAATCTCATGAATCCGCTTCATGTTTAATGCCGGTGCTCCCTCAATTTTCAATCTGACAATCTCAGATGTTCTCCATTTATCATGAATCATCTCCACAACCTCTTGTGTAACCCCTGCGCCGCCAATCCTTGTTTTGTTTTTTATTCGAAGAGCTAAATTCTTCAACCTCCTGAGCTCCGACTCGGGAAGTGTTAATTCCGCCAAGCTCCTGCTCTTCCGGCTATCCAGACTCGGTTTCTCATCATCCACTACATTTTTCTCCCATGGAAATCTTACCTTCCCATTACCACTTTTAACCAAGTTTTTATCCCCAAAAGGATAATCCTTGGAAAATCCACCTCTTGTATTCGGCATTAGGCCTTCCTCAATATAAAATATGTCGTCCATAGACCCTTTCTCAACCACTCTCCCAACGTTCCCATCCTTCTCACTGACATCATCCATGTAACCGAATTTTTTCAACTTTTCAACAATCCTCTCCATAGTACTACCACCAGTACTAGTACTTGTACTTTCTTCGGAATCCGAAATTTCTCCCCTAATCTTGTAATCCAATACTGACTGAGGCCTTTTTTGCCAATTTGGTTTCTGGGCTTCATTCCATTTATCCAACCAAGAATTTTTAGGCGAAACGTGTCTATCTCTTACTGTGTGTGGACTGCCATTCTTAATCTTCGGCGAAAGGTTGGATCTTTTTGGTGGGCTTCCCCGTGAATTGGGGTCTGAGTTGAAGGTATCATTGGTTGCACAAAAAGATCGTTTCTTGAATGGAATGGAGGAACTATATCTGATGAACTGTAAGGTTGTTCTGAAATGGAGTTTGCAAACTGAGCTCTGTAATGAATCCATATATAGGGCTTTTCTAGGATAAATTTGATAGCTTGAGGTGATAGCCATATTCAAATTCCTGCAACACTGAAATTGTACAAGTAGGAATGATTGCAAATGGAAATATGGAAAACAAGTCTCCGGCTGCGGCGGCCAGAATACGAGTTCAGTAGCCCTCTGCCGGGACCCTGAAAAATCTACGAACAATTGATATGTGAAGGATAAGAATATTTCTGTACACTGAAATTATTTAATTATTTTTTTAAAAAAAATCTATTTAATTTAAGGTTAATCACTCAAACAAGAGAATGAGATATGTATGAAATATAACTAAAAAAAATTTGTAGGGATCGTGTGTTAGTTAATTTTATGAGATAAATTTCTTATTCGATTTGAACCATAAAAATTATTATTTTTTAAGACACAGAAACTCATATGAAATGATTTAATGAGTCATTTTTGTGTAATAAATATCTTATTTGAGTCACTCTTATGTCAAAAATACTAGAGTAGGTTTCTTGTGAGACGGTCTCACGAATCTTTATATGTGAGACAGGTCAGACCAACCGATATTCACCATAAAAGTAATACTCTTAGCATAAAAAATAATACTTTTTCATGAATGACCCAAATAAGAGATTTGTTTCACAAAATACGATCCGTGATACCGTCTCACACAAATTTTTGCCAAAGTATTATTTTTTATTATAAATATGAGTAGAATCGACTCTTCTCACGAATAAAGATCAGTAAAACCGTCTTACAAAAGAATTATTATTTTTAGAATATGTATTTTATGAGACGGTCTCACAATCTATTTATTTGAAACAGATCAACATCATCTATATTTAAAATAATATTTTTAATATAAAATATAATATTTTTCATGAATATGAATAAATATTTCACAAAGTTAAAATTAATTTTTATACATTGTCCCGTCAGAAACATGTTCGTTATTCACTACATTCAATATTTTGTTTTCTGTGGGATGACTTTCGATATTTGTACACACTTTATGATTGTACCAATCAAATCAATTGAATATTATTTTATATCATTATATCACATAATCATGTTAAAAGCATCATTAATTAATTTAATTTGTCGCCGCTAGAAATTACTTAAAAAATACTTTTTCAAAAAAATATTATTTAACAACATTCAAAGTCATAAAATAATATGATTTAATTAATTTTTGCTAACGTTTGATATATATCACTAATTTAATAACATAAACGATAATATTTCACATTAATAATTTTTAGCATAAATAGTGTGTGCAGTAATTATTATGATTCATACACAGTACATTAGCATGCAATAATAAGATTGTAAACAATACATATGTTGGAAAAAATTTAATATTTATAATTAATTTTCCAAATTTAAGAATTTAAAAGGAAATTAAAATCAATGTTTACCTAACTAAGTCCTGTAAACAAACATTTCAAGTGGCTGCACAATTGAAGAATGCAAATGCAAGAATTCAAGCCTAACCAGTTCAAAATACACTATTTTCTAATAAATTGCGAAAATAACCAGATTGTCGGCACACGTCTGACTAGTGAGATGGCTACTTGTTGAGCATTTCATGAAATAAGAATCTTGAACTTTTGTTTATTTAGTACGAGCATCCAAAAATGGTATGGAAACTTTAGAACAACTTGTTCAAAAGTTGATAGATAAATATAGCTATAGCATCCTCGAATCAAGATCCAACAAGTCCTTTGGCGCGAGCATTAGCGACTATTAGCACGAAGATTGCCGCACAAAATGCCCCTGAGACCATAACAACCTGAAAGAATGAACCAGATCGTTGAAGCGTCCAATAGGAAATACAAAAATGGATAGTTGCAAAAAAAAAAAAAAAAGTAAAATTCACGTACCCATTTGAACATAAAACCGTGATCTTCATTCCATGTATAAGGTATGTTCATACCAAATATTCCGGCAACGAGTGAATAAATGGATAGACATACAGTTCCGGAGCTGAGAAAGAGCTCCAACTGCAGCCAAGAAAATAAATTTAAATTGGCAAGAACAAGATAATTACATAAAAGTCGCATGAGACAGACCTGAATGAGCTGATTCCGGTGATTGTCAAGCTGGAATGAAAAGGCGTATATTTGGATTTAGATCACTACGAAAACAAAGTACTTGTGAAATACCAATTTTTGTTTTATACTTTACCTGAATATTGATGTAATCTTCTGTGTTATCGATATATTCACGCAGCTGCAAATATTATAGCAGGGAAGGCATCAAAATAATGAGACAATATAAGTGGACAGAATAATATATAACACAAACTATATAGAGAAGGCCTATGCTACTGGTGATGGTACGCTTTTACCAAAGACTAGATGTTCTCAGTTCCATTCAAAACAAAAATGGAGAAAAAATAACATTTTCAAACTAAGCACAGATATCTCTTTCAAGTAACCTTGATGCCAATGCAATTATATGCATGCATTTGAACAAGATTGAATTCTGGACTTTGAATATACATATCTAACTTTTTAAAATTAATGTAATTGACAGACCGTGGTCAATTTGTTGAATGTTCCATCAATTTGCATGAAGTAAGCCTGCAATATAAGTGACAACTCTTCATTAAACAACTTCATAAAAATCATCTGTAAAATGAGCAGAATTAATACTACCTCAAGCAACATCTCAAGCTCCTCAACATCATTTTCGTCTCCTCGAACAGTTGCGATACTGGCCCTACTAGCTCGGGATATCTTGGAGCCTATGGTAGGTGATGCAAGGAACCAACTTGCAGCTCCTGAGCCACTCACAGGTGATGCAACAGCCAACTTTCTAGACAAGTAAAGATCTGCCATGTCATCATCATCGTCCAAAAGCTGTTCTAGCTCATCTCTCACCTGCATGAAAGCTGTAAGATTAAACTGGAACTAACGAACAATGTAAGTGAACTCTTCATATGAAACGAAAAGTGACTGTAAAAGAAGCACTAACAAACATCGCACAGAGTTTCATGGGATCCATATTTGGCAGCCTTTAAACTACCCAGTATGACGGTGTCAAATTAATTGTTAGATCGCATCAAATACTAGCAAAACTTGGATGAACTATTCTAAGTAACATCAAGAACTTAAAAATTCTGTAGGTACTAGGAACTCATGTAACATAAATCTATACAGAGGAAAATGAAGTACAAACCCATATAAGTGCCCGAGAATTCTGGCAATGATTAACCGGTTGGATTATGTGCATTAAATAATCAAGATTTGTACAGAACAACTTCAAAAATGAGAAGGATTGCATAATGGATTTGTTTAGCAGTCACTAAAAACTGGAGCCCCACCTTTTGTACACGAGCTGTCAACCTTGTCATTTGACTCTTTAGCTTACGCACTCGATCTAAATTACGGCTACTAATCTGCAAACGAGTAGGGTAACACATGAAATCAATAACACCAGAAGTTCATTACAACACAAAGAAAGACAACAGAGGAGACAATTAATCCAGTTCTCGGAATGCACATATGATTACAAATAAATGGCAAAGAGGAAGATATTATGTTAGGAGTAAAGCAGCTTTTGATTCGGTCAGTCACCTAGCAAATGGAATGCATCCCACAAGTTCCTCCAATGCCAGATACATTATTTTCAGAGCAAGAAGTCGAATGATGATGTAAATGCAGAAAATAAATAATTTTGTTATCAGGCATATAATCAGACCACTAACAATCCCCGACTGGATTCTGTTTAGATCAAAACAACAAGTTCATGAGAAACCAAAATAAATGTACCTTTGATGTGAGCATATCTAAAGCCGGGTAAACAGCACTCTCCAATTCTATCGTACGGGCAGCCAGGAAACTGCAAATTGCTTCCAATGTAACCTCAAGAGCCCGAAACTCAAATGGAGAGTCTGCGGTACGGAGTCATTACTCAACCATCATAGGTACAATAAATAATATACTTCTTCAAAGAAAGGCAAAAAAATTATATAAGATATACCATCTTCTTCACCCGTTTCAACATCATGATGCACAGTCAAATTGTTCCGATCTCCATTACCATCCCGAATTGTATATAATGATTTCAGTCGCCTTCGAAGATCCTCAACTATAGGAACAACGTTCTCATCCAATGGGTCGCGAAGCAACACCTAACCAGTAACCAATAGCAAACTCAACATCAGCCTGCACCAACAAGTACACCTCAAACAATATGCCCTCAAAATATTTTTCCAAATATTTGTTAACAAGAGAGAACCACTTCGTTATTTCATCTTGGGAATGTTATAATTACATTAGAGTCACTGTATTTGAAGTATTGGGCCACAAGAACGAAGACTCGAATGTCTTGCCAGTTCAATAGAAGTATCATTCATTGTTTAAACGCAACTCTAAAGTCAAAATCCAATTTCACTTGGATAATGAAAGTCCAAAACTCCTTAGCTACCTCAGTATCAGCATATTTTACCATACCAAACAATATTCACAAAATAAACATCAAGATATATATAATCTGGCAAGGATCATTTGTGAAAGAGTTCAGCAGTGATAAGCAACAAATTGTAGCCAAGTCATTTACGCCAACTCCCGCAAGAAATTCTTACTCTTCGGAAACCTTGTTTAATTGAAGAACAGTAAAGAAAGGACTAAGGGTAAAAAATCATTTCAAAAGACGAATTAATAGCTCACCTCTTCTGCTGTGATGATGGCCTTGATATGCTGTATTCAAACAGAAGTAAACAAATAAGTACATACAAAACTAACATCCAAAATACGTATCTTGAATGAAACTATTTTCAAACAGACGCAGCAAATATCACAAACCATAAACACAATTTGCCACAATATCGAATTTTTGTTTAAAAACTAGATCTTTAACACAGATACACGGTCAAAAATTACCTTTCCTCCAAATCAATAAATCCGGACTTAATGAACAAGTTACAATCAGAGCAAAAGGGCCTTCAATTATTTAATTCAAGCACGAAAACGGTCGGTAAAAGTTTTTTGCAAAATGAAATTAAACCTCAAGATTGAGAACAATGGCTCTCTCACGGCCGAGAATTGTGGAAGGGTAAGACAAGAGAGGGTCGAGAATGCGGAGATCACGCGCGTGTATCTGCACGCGATGCATGATCGCGTACTTATCGATATCCAACACCGTTTCTCCACCCGTAGAATCCATTAAAATCCAGCTACGTGCCCCGGCTCCTTTCTTCTTCAACCCGCCGACGGCATTCGGAGGCTCCACCGGTACAACGTGGCTGAATTCCTGACCCACCATTGTTCTCAATAACCATTAGAGGAAAAAAACAATTTCTTGGCTTTATCTTTGCCAAATTAATGCGTACGCAACTGCACTTTTTGTATGATTCGGGTATTCGCGAATTTCTTCCTACTTTTCCAGGGGAGAAGAACCCTAGAGAGAGGTTGCGAACGCACAGATTACATGTTGTGTATGAAAGCTTTGTACGTATGTTTGAAAGGAGAAGGAAAAGGAGGCGAGCGGCGGAGTTCTAGCTTAATCTTAATACATGGATTCTAAACTCATTAATTTAAAATATATTTTCTTCTTTAGAACTAAAATAATTCATTATATATTTATATATTATTTTTTTACGCATAAATTTCAAGTTAATTCAATTATTATATCATTTAAAATATATTTTATTTTATATTATTAATATACAAAAAAATTAAATATAAATTTAAAATTTCATCTATTATTTCATTATATATTCTATTTTATATTATTAATATACAAAAAAAATTAAATATTTTATTTCATTATAAATAATAAAATTAATCGAAATTTATAAATTTAAAGTTCATCGAACCAAATATAAAATAATTATTAATAATAAAAACAAAGTTTTTAAATTAAATAATAAAAAACAAATAAATATATCAAAATATCATATATACTAATAAATGATGTACATGCATGCATGTGTTATTATTATTTTTAATTTTATTGAATAATATTAAATAATTAATACTAAATTATTTTTAATTTAAAAAAGTTATTCGATTTACAAGAGAAGTTTTGTTTAGAGTCAGGTCTAAGTTCAATCGGATCCGGTGGGTTAGGTTCGAATAAAACTCGGCTCTTCACTGTAACCATCATATGCGGTTACGGGCTGGGCTGAGTCCGGTTAAGCCCATTTTTTTTTAAAAAAAAAATTTAAAAATAATTTAAAAAAAAGCCTTGCGACATATTTGAGTCGGGTGAACCTTCCTCCCTTATCTTCACTCTCGAGGTCGGTGCAGGAATATTCGGATCACTACCCAATAACACTTCCCACGTGTCACCCTTCCTTCCTCTTTAAACCCCTACTTATTTAAACAAAGAACCCCACAAGCCCAGTGACCAAAATCAAAACAAAGTAGTCACTGCAAATTACTCGTGGAGAACATATACACACCTATACACATACATCAACTATAGTATCTTGTTGCTTTTCTCATATAAGTACTGAGTTTTTTTTTGTTTGAGAATTTAAGAAAGAAAGAAAGAAAAAGAAATGGGTGCTTTGGATCATCTTTCCAACATGTTTGACTGCGCCGACGGTCATTCCAAGTACTATAAGAAACGCTAACAGCTTCATGTCGGCTCACAAAAAAAGCCAAAAATACTATTTTTTTCAATACCAACCCGACAGGTCGAGGGATTTTATATCCTAAACAAGTAACCGACCCACATAAGGTCATTTACGGTCACGGTTCTGGGTAAAACCGTTGACCCGGTTAACCGAACCGTTAACCATGGGTCAGGTCAGGTCAGGTTCTGGTGCGGGCCCAACACGAACTAGGGCCAGATCTAGTTCAAGGCTACTGAATCCGACGGAGAATATGATACCCTATTCGAATGGAGGAAAGTATAGAAGTAATTTTTTATCTTATTAATAAATGTGTAATTGGGTATGAGGATAGATGTTGTCTTAAAAAATCCTACATATATATATCCGACACGTATAGCCGATTATGTATATATATTGATGATTTTTTGGTTATGGTGTTGAGAATATGTTTTTGTTGAATGATATTTGTTTGATGAAATGAAGAAAATTATTAGTATAAAATCAATTAAAATTTGAAAAAATACAATTATAGGTGATAATATGATATTTGGCTAGGTTATTGATTTCAATCCTCGACGGGTATGTGGATGATGATGAAATAGAATATATAATGAGGATGGAAACGGATATGAATATAATAAATGGTGATGTGGATGGATGATATATAATGATATCCAAACCTGACCAATAGTCATGACCTTCTAGCTCTTTAGTTGCAGTTTTATTTCATTTTGATTGAGAAATTTGATTCGAAAAGAGAATTGAACGGTGGATTTTAAATGATTATTATCTAGGATACATAAAAAAAAAAATGATTATGAACTTTTCCTTTACAAATTTGCAAAGAAAAATTAATAGTCACTTTTTTTAAGCAGTTGTGAACAATACTTTCAATTATATCATAATCATCGTCGCATTTACATAAATTAGAAGTATTGTGCATTTAAAATTCATCCACTCCATCAAATTGATTTTAATATATAAATTTGAGATATATAACTTCGAATTTATTCGTTCAAACACAATATTATTATTATTTTATTATATAACTACTTTTGATCTTTAAAATAAATTAAATTTTCCCCAAAATAATAGTTCACGCTATATTTTTTTTACGAAAAAACATAACAAAATGAAAGCCTAACCAACAAGACGTGTGGCATTAGAGAATAAAAACAGAATAATGAACTGCAGCCACAAACAAAAAATAATAATAATAAAAAAATTTAAGGATAAAATATTTTTAATTAACGTTGACGCAACCAAATTAAGACAGCTTTGGTATTAAGCAGTGGCGTAGTGGATTTGGTGAGTTTTTTTTATTCTTTTTGGGACCACATCATGTTATTTGATACTATGGGATAAAATATTATACTTACATGTTTGTTCTAAAAAAATATCATAAAAGTTGTCAAACAACTTTCCTAGATTCGTTCGAACTTCTTGTTAAAGTTTGTTTAACAAATGGTCAAGTAGATAATGATCTGTCCAGAGTTAATTAGATCCTAGACGTAAACTTTTTCGCATAATATTTGATTATTTTTTAAATTTAAAAAATTCGATCGAGTGACATTTTAAATTTAATTATCAGTTAACCCTATTTCTCCATCGTTAAGAAGTACTAGCTTTGCAGTGACACAACTGACTGTAATCAAAGAGAGCTTGTATAGAAGTATGATGAGAGACTAAATGACCTCATGAATTATTGTGCTTATATGTCAATGAGAGGTGTTCGAATTGATGAATTATGTGTAATTATGTCAAATTGGTTGACGTGATTTGCAAACTATGACGTTCAGCACGATTGTTTATCCAATATTTGATTGAAACAATTCTTTCCCTTACTACGCAAATATTCTTTACATACAATTTTTATTGAATATATATGTATCACCTTGGCTCATTATTTGATATATTTAGTTCAATTGTTAGGGTATAATGATAAATTAATTCTCATTTAATTATCCATCTGGTCATTATTTGATATTTTTTTAAGATTTCCTAATTTATTGTCTTTTTATCTTAAGATTAACCAGGAATTAACAAAAATAAATTTCAGACTAATTATACATAATATTAAACAAATGCCAAATAATATATTGAAGACAGTAATAAATTTGAAATCATACAAAATGAAAAGTTAAATACACCAACCTATCCACATTAGCCATATATATCGTTAATAATTGTGAAAATCAACATATATATAATTTAGAAACATCTACCAACAATGATGAAATTCGATGCCACCTTCGATAATAATTAAAATAAACTATTAATTTGTTGTAAACTTAATAATTAAACAATTAGTTAGCTAGTTTATTCCTTAATTTTTATTTTTATTTTTACTTTTTGACTATTATATTGCTGAGGCTTTAACTCTTGAAACGACATGGGAAGCTTGATTTTGAAAAATCGATCTCTCAGATTGAAACTTTTAGTTTGAAGTGTGAAAGTAGATGCACAGTTGAGTTGAGTAATGTAACATAGGGAGAAACACTTTACATATTAATATAAATATCACCAAAAAACGTACCTATTATATATGTAAGCCTCAAATGTATTACAATGTAATATGTATTCATGTATAGTAGGTTTCTTGTGAGACGATCTCATGTATTTATATTCGTGAAACGGATCGACCCGATCTATATCTATAATGAAAAAAATCACTTTTGTTATTAAAATAATAATTTTTCATGAGTTCGATCGGATGAGAGATCTGTCTCACAAAAATTGCTATGTGAGATGGTTTTAAAAGAGTTTTGTTGATTAATGTATGCATCAATATAGCTATTATAGACTATCAAATCTTAAATCAGATGGATGGTGATCTTTAATAGTTTCATATTCTTATTCATGCGTAATTGTTTGAAACAAAAATTCGACACAGTTAAGTTTAATATATTTCTTTAATTATGTGTGAGGAATATTAATTAAATCTTGTTCTAAATACGTTTAAGATTTAATCTAGCATTGTCCGCTTTTAAGACTTTTGACAATAGAATACCTTGTCTAATTTCATAAATCCTATTCAATCGTAATTGTTTATATACACACACACACACACACGATTCGATTCATAAACCATAGAAATATATTAATTTTTATGTCAAAATATTACTTTTTACTTGATATATAGATCGAGTCGAGACATTATAGTGTAAAAGGTACAATTTTTCCAACCCTAAACGTATAACTTTCACTCTGAAAAACTGAAAATATCCAATATACAAGTTTCCCGACTTGATTTAGAGAATCTTGAAATGGGTCATGATATAGCTAGCGCAAGCAAAAAAAAAAAAAAGTTGGGGTTCATATTGGTTTCCGAACAGTCAGGTTGATTTTAGTAAAATGGGGTTCATATTCGATTCCAATATCATTTAAGATTTCGAAGGGCCGCTCCATTCCCCATCTTACATCGACTGATTCTGCAATATGTATTATCCAAGTCCAAATCTATGAAAAACGAATTGAAAGATCGAAGTTTTGGGTATTAAAATAAAGAATGCCAAGTAATGTAACTTTTTCGTGGGGATTCTTTGATTATTGTTTTTTAGGTGTAAACTTAGCTTAGAATGTCATTTGACATTATATATACATATATATATGTATGTATAGGAAAAATATATTTTTTTGTCCATTAAATTTTTTATTTGGATTTTGTCCCTCTAAGATAATCTCCAACCACAAAATCTATTTTGGTGTAAATTTTACACTAAAATAGTGTGATTTCTGCACAAAATACAACATCCATCTTCAACTCATTTACTTCAAATCTTACACTCGAAATATTCTTTTTATTTTACATGTATTAATTATTATATTTTATTTAATATATTTTTAATTATGACTAATGTCTTATTATTAATAAATTTATATTAATTATTATATTTTATTTAATGTATTGTTATATTAATTTTTTGTATTTGTATTAAATTATATTAATTACAAATCATTAAATCAAATTAGTTTTAAAATATTAATAATTAACACAAATAAGTAAATATTTTAAAAATCATCAATTATTATTTTTTTTAATTTTTATGATTAAATTTTTAATTATTAAAATAATAAAATAAATATTATACTATAATTTAAATACTATTTATAATTTTTAATATAAATATTTAAAATAAATACAAATAAAAAAATTAAAAAAAATTTTTTTAAAAAAAAAAACAACCCCTGCGCCATATTTGACGCAGGAGAAAGGGGCTGCGCTATTTTGGAGGAATCAAAGCTGCACCAAAATGGTGTTTGGAAATGGCCTAAGGGCATCTCTAATGGGAGCACAATCTTTTGTCATGCTCCATTGTGGTGTAAATTTGATTGCTCCAGTGCGCTATCTTTTGCACTAAAATAACGCCTCACCCTCCCTTGCACCAAATTTGGCGCAAGGATTTTCATTTTATTTTAATAAAATTATTTGTTTTTAATAATTATTAATAATGTATAAATAATAATTTAATACTTGTTTTATTAATTTAATAACGATATATTTAACATAAAAAAATTAATTATAATTATTTATTAATTTTATAAGTAAATGTTTAATTATTGATTTTTAATATTTATTTATTTATGTTAATTATTAATAAATAAAGAATATTTCGAGAATGTTCTTTTTGGTGTAAGATTTGAAATAAATGGTTTGTAGATGAATGTTGTATTTGGTACAAAAATCACACTATTTTATTGTAAAATTTACATCAAAATAGATTTTGTGGTTGAAGATGACCTAAGTTCACGAAGGTTGGTTTCGATTCATCGACTTTGATTTTTTTACCATTCGATCATATTTCGCCGGAGTGACGAGGTGATACAAAAAAATGCTGATATGATACCTAAAAAAATTAACTTGACATAAAAAATACTAATGTGATATCAATAATTGATGACTTGTTCAATTTCAGAAAAAAATTAAATGTTAGTATACGAGATCCAAAAATTGAAAATTTAATAGCTCAAAACCTCGAAGTGGATAAGTTAGTGGACCAAAAAAATTTTCACCTGACTTTTCGAACTGGAATTTGATACATTTCTGGCATCTTTTGACAGCTGATGGAATTGTAAATGTACAGATCGATAGGCCCAAAGCTAGCAACAAACTACACATATATTCTCATCTTTTGGTTCTTGAAATACAAAATTGAAACCCCATTAATCTAAATTATTTTCTAACCTAGTGGAATTCTTGGTAAATAATAAGTTCTTGACAAACTTCTTTGATATATCAAGTTTTCCAACTAAAAGTTATTCTCTAGAAAAAGGTATTTGAACTTTTATTTCAAATTCATATAATTAAATGAGTACATTGGGGAGTTAGATCGCAAGTAAATTTAAGGATTGACCATGCATGTGCTTCCAACCACCAATCAAATTTAACTAACAAATAATAGCCAGATAATAATAATTAAATAATTGTTCAATAATTCCATAATTAAATATTACAATTAATAGTTACATTACAGAAATAAAAGGAATAGTCCCATTAACACCCACATGGGCCTGTTCCCTCTGGTAGTCTAGTTGGGGGATTAAAATAATCAATTATAAAACTGTAAAAATAGTAAAGAATACGAAGAATCTGTACAAAAAATAAATACTTTTATATTAACTAATGCAAAAAAAAAAAAAAAGACAGAGGCACAAGAATGACCGCTACGGTGGGCTCATTAATTTAATAATTATCATTTAGGACAGTGCTTTAATTCATATATTTTAGGATAATTAGAGTAATAAATAAATAAATAAGAAAGCCAAACAACACACAAAGCACTGCAGTATCTTATTTTGCAAAACAAATATTTAGACACCTCTGTCATGTCTTTACGACAATAAAATACAGAAACGTCACCAAATTCAAGAACAGATTAATTAAAAATGAAAACCGAAGCTTACTTAGCACATAGAAATTAAACAACCTTGTTGCTTCATCAAACCTTTTTCACAAGTTGCACGTACGTTACATAATTATAAGGTTGCAATGATGATTAACACCTGTTCTTGCATTTCTCCATGGCTCTTGGTGCTGAAATTTATGCCCCAAAAAAATAATATAAAATTAATAAATATTATTTAGGTATTATATAATATTGATGTAGAATGAAATTGTATATCTATTACGTTAAAAATATAATTTTTATGAGATAGATATATGTACCGAGGCCAATTGCTTCTGATCCTTTCATGATACGAAGGCGCTTGCATGAATTGACAAACATCCTGCACGTAATTAATACAAAGAACAGTTGAATTAACGTAAGAATTAATTATTAATGGTTAATTGAGGGTAATTAATTAATACAAAAAAAAAAAGTTTGTAATGAATATATACTTACTCCCATGGTACATCCCCCACGAGCATCCAATCGCCATCCTTATCTTCATAGGTGGGAACATATTCAGAACTATTCAGCAAATCCATCAATTTCCTCTCATTCATAAAATCTATCATTCCTTGGGTCCCATACTTACCTGTATAATTACATATATCATCAAACGTTAATTAACTATCGAATTCCAATTATTTCATCCTAAAATTAATTAATTACTAATTAAAATAATTCATTGTCTCAGAAGAAAGAAAATTCTGACAATTTTAATTTATGGTTAAAATGAGGGGAATCACATATTCTGAAGTACGGGTGACTTAGTATAAACGATATATTTTTTCCAGCTAAATAATCGAAGCGGCTACGTATCGGACTCAACTGCTTGCTAAAACTAACAAATTACTTCAAGGATTTATATTAATTAGCTTTTTCATTTTCGAGTGTTGCATGTGAATTTTCTGCTATTATTGAAACAAAAATCATTCTCGTTATGAAATTTTCAAGCAATATGGATAATTGTTGGGATTAAATTGCTAGCTGAACAACTCACCCATGGTGAAAGAGCTGAACATTTTGGCCAAGGCATCGGAGAGTTGTTGATAGCTGGTGTACATTTTCAAGTCCACTTTTCGGAGATAGGGTGCACCATCCATTGACACCTTCACAAAGGTAGCGGAGCCGCCGGCTCCGCTCTTCTCACCCGATTCTTCATCGTTGCTCTTCTGATGCGCCATTATGTTCTTGCGGAAAGACCGGACTGGTGGCCATCCCACCACTTGTGCCCTAATAAACTCTAGATTTTTTAAAAACATATTTATAAAAGAATTGTCTATAATAGTTTTGGTATCAAACATGGATTTCGTCTGCGGTCAGTGGTGTTATCGTAGTTCAAAGATTCGTGAAAAGTTAAAGCTAGTGCTTTGGATTGCATGGGTTTTGTTGGGTTGCTTAAATATTCTGAAAATTATAGCCAGTCAAGATCAATGAAACCGATATGTTTTAGTCGGAGAGACGTACAATTAATCTTCAAAAGTTAGAGACCAACAAGTTATTTTAGAGAGAAGCATTCATATTATCCATGCAAAAATTAGTTCATTTCATAAGACAATACACAAAAAATTGTTATAGAAAAGAGGATGATACATACTCTCGTTTGTTATAATTAATCCAAGGAAATTAAGTAAACTTTACGTTGTGTGCACACGTCTAACTCACATGCTTGCACGTGTAATTTTCCATAAAATGTGAAGCAGAAAGCATGATCATTAAAAGATTACATAACTTAACAATAGTTCAATCGATGAAAATTTCAATTATGTGTTTTTTTTTTAAATAAAAAATATTTGGCACACAAAATACGCTAAGTTTCCGCTTTCGTATCGTATGAAAAAGGTAAATAAAAACTAACTTAGCTGGTGGCTTGACCGGATCTTTGGAAGGAGCCGCAGCCTTCTCCTTTGCAGAACTTTTCATGGCCTCCTCCAGATCTGAAGCAGCTGATTCATTAGACTGAAGTTTGAGTTTCAAATCAACAGTCTCGGAAAACCCTCTCTTCCCAGTAAACTTGATGAGATCAGATTCACCTCCGCCGGCTCCGCCGCCGGGAAGTCCAAGACATAGCTCAGTTTCCTTGAGATTCAGGCCATGCTCACCGAGCAAAGCCGACGACAATTTCCGGCCAACTTGCATCAAAAATCACTTCTTTTTCTCCGCCGAGGGAAACTTTTTTCTTCTCTTTTCTTTTTTTCTTTTTTCTTCTTCAACTTGTTATGATTTGAGGTGAAGTGTTAGTTTTATGAGTTTTTTTGTTTGTGTCTCTGCAATAATATTAATATATATGAGAGGAAGCAATGTGTATGACTTTCATGTGCAAATATACCAAGGCAATTCCGTCTAATCGCGTGTTGACACGTGGTAATTGCATAATACATATATGTGCGTGTGCGTGTGCGTGTGTGTGTGTGTCTGGGATCATGAGCATGTTACTAAAATAATGATTTTTTTTAAATTTATTGAACAATTAAAATTTAATTTTGGGAGAGGACAAAAATAAAGGAACAAATCTTTGCTTTTACGGATTACTTTTTTGGATGCAAAAGTTGCTTAAAAATGAATGAGTTTTATTTACAAGTTCATATATTTAATAGACATAAAAATATCTTAAAACTATTTGATTATTATCAAACAATATCTCAATTTCAGATTTTGTTCGTTAATAATTTAGAATATTTATGTTTCATGAAATTGTACGAACATATTTTTGCGAAATAATATCTTAATAATCAATCCTTAACTCTTAATTATAAAAACTAGATCAAGTGGGAGGTTTTTAAATTAAATTAATTGACACTGAAATAAAATGGGAATGGCATGATTAAGGGAGCTGAGCATGGTGTGGCCCAGGAAAACAAAGAAAGAACCANTATACACACGTCGAGAATAACTATCAATCGAAAAATACCATGCATTGATGTGTGGTGAGGGCCCATATTGATTAACATGAGTCTTTTCTTAGGGAAAATTTTGTACTAACCCAAAATATAAATTTTCATATATATCTAGAAGATGTGTTTTATTTTTCTGAGAACACAAACAATTGTACCCAAATTATTGTTTTAATAGGAAAATAATCAAATTCATTGAATAATTAAGTGATATTATTTTGGGTTTTGATTAAATCTTCATACAGGTTTGAAACTTTTGTTGTTGTTATTCCTAAGTCATCGGAATGCTAATGTCAATTTTTCAGTGAAATATAATTAAAAACTAAAAAAAAAACTCCGAGAATTAATTTTGAAGAGTTAGAAAATGAAAACCTAAGATACGATAATGTATAGAACTAAATGGGGAAGAAAAAATAAATATATTGTCATTTTAATTCCACAATTCTCTATACATCTATTAGTGCATTTTAGATTCAACAGTTAATCAATTCAGTAATAATTATTGATGTGAACTCGCTGAAATGGATGAGCCGGGTAGAGAACTCCAACGGGTCAAATCAGTAATTTATAATGTTTGGGAATTTGAGTGAAGATAATGGCTTCAATAGCACCTGCAAACAAGGAAATGAACTCGTAAATGGGCGCCGGAGGGGTGTCCGGCGTGGCCACTCCGATGCTTAAGTCAGCAGATTTTTAGATGAACACAATCAATATGTAAGTGCTTGAGTATTCAAATGTTTCAGAATCTTTAAATGAGAAGTATACCTGCTATTTATAGTAGAAAATGGGTAGTTACCTCGATTCCAGCGCCATCTAATAAGTATGGCAAGTCGACTGCGCATACTCTAGCTTCTGATGACTTATATGACACTCCAAATACAAGTTGCTCTGACAGATTAGACTGCATGTACCAATCATACTCGAGTGTGGTTCAATTCTCGAGGTGGTCCGCGTAGTCGGTTACCCGGGTGCTTGTATGATAGCCCGGGATATGATAATTGCCCGGGAAGAAGTGAAGTGCCTGAGAAGCTGGATTCTGATATGGGCTTTCCAATTAATATCTCGGGTCAATGATGACTCAGGCCTTTACATGAGTTTCACCACCCATCTGTTATCATACTATAATATAAACCAATTTATAATCTTTTAAAAATTAAAAATAACCACATTTTAAAAAAATAAATATATATATTTCAATACTTTACGACAGGAAACCACGTATCGGTATACACCGTGGTTATAAATATTAATGTGTAATACACACGAATATCGTAAAATATCTCCTTTCTCTATTCCGCATTCTGACTTCGAAAAATAAGCACATACCATACTTTTATTTTTCATTTTATCCATTCGACATTTTTTGAATAGAGTAGGTCTCTTGTGAGACGGTCTCACGGATCTTTATCTGTGAGACGGGTCAACCCTACTGATATTCACAATAAAAAGTAATATTCTTAGCATAAAAAATAATACTTTTTCATGGATGACCCAAATAAGAGATCCGTCTCACAAAATACGACCCGTGAATCCGTCTCACACAAGTTTTTGCCTTTTGAATAATCCATTCTACAATTTTAATAATAATAGATAATAAATAACTAAAATATCCAAAACTTATAAAGATAGGTGTTAATTTTTGCTTCATAAACATTAAAAATAGGCCCAACCTAAGTTTTAGGGTATAACTATATCACAATCACAAAAACTCCAATTTGTTTTATTTGTGTTTCAATTATGTGAAAAACATCTCTTGTCGATCCGATCGACTCATGAAATATATTATTTTTTTAATCGAAAATATTATTTTTTACTCTAAGTATGAATCAAATCAACATGTCTCACGGATATCATCTATCAGGATATCTATCTACACAATTATGAGGTTTAATTATTCTATATATTTCTTTGCTTAAGCCATACATATATAATTTAAATTATTTTTAATCATGCAACCAGGTGGCTTTGAAAACATGCTACACCCCAAAAATGCCCCTATTTGTTAACAGTGAAATTTGGTAGGGCGTTTGATAATTTCGGTTGACATCACGAATTAGTCTTCCGCTATTTTGGCCAAAGTTTAACTCGTCGTTGGACTCTCCTGAGGCAAGAAAAGCCGTAACCACTGATCCCGGTTTAATTCCTCCTATCGTCACTTTTTCGAACATATTTATCATATATAATTTGTCTAGTCATGTAATGCACTTGACTAATATGATATGCATGTTACTGCTGATCTCAAAAGTTTATTCAACGAACACAAAAAACTAACCGAGACAAGTATAATCGTCATAAAAAAGAAGGGAAAAAAGTNTAAAATTCTAAGAAAGAAACATACCCATAACCCACATAATCGTGTATTTAATATCATTTCGTTGGAGGTGTGATGATTAATTTTTATAATTATATGATTTTTCTGAATTGATGTTGTAACATGTTTAAAGATTGCAAATATGCAATTTACTTATCTTAATGCACAGTGTAAGCTATGCCTCCATTCTTTTGGTATTATACTTGATTAAGACATCATTTTTGTAAGAAAATAAAAATAAGAATTTTGAATGTTGCGTACTTGACTAAATGACGCAAGTGCCTTTCTGATATTTATGAGCCCGAATTTTTGTTCCTTAAATGAGGTTTTTCTTGAGCAACTTCCAAAATGACCCACGAGGAACAAAAGTATTAATAGTTAGAAATAAATAAAAATTTTCAACTCATTTTGTGCCCAACAAAGATTAGGAATAATTCCATATAATTAACTAAATTTAATTTGCAAGTAAAATCCTGTAACAGCAAAACGGATTAAATTAAATAAAATAATTTTATTCAGATTTCTGGTCAATTATTCCACGCTCGCAAAATGAAAATGACTAGTTATGCATGTGTACACAGGGACAAGGTTATTAGACGTCAATTTTGCAAAACTTTTTTTTTTCTCCCCTCTTTTTCCTTTATTTTTTTTTAAAACTCTCTCTTATTTATTTATTTTTATGTTATTTTTTGTTGAGATCAGCTACGATGTATAGAAGAAAGATTGAATAAACACTGTATAAAATTTCCTTGCTTCAAAAATATATATGAAGAGCTCAACACTCAGTGTTAACAATACCAAGCAAATCTCAATCAGCGAAGTCCGGAAGACAACCTGTGAAATGAGTGCAGAATAAGTCTCATCGAACTCAATGATTCCAAATGTTTAATTAAAACAGTAGTGAGAATGTAAACAACANAAAAAAAATCTTTCTACGTCACACTTTCTTCTATTTCCAGAAGATATCATTAGAAGACCTTGATTGTTACACAAACTGTTACAACCTACTTCGATAAGTCTTACACCACAGCTACCGAAACTTCTAGTAAACAAAATTGAACAACACTTGATGCTTTTGTGTGAAAGAACTCCTTCACATAATTACAAACTCTTGAGCTTAGAAAAACTAGCAATATTGATTTTGATGATAACAGAACTTGTTATTGTGTTTCTAACGTATTTTCTCAAGTGTGAAGTTGCTAGCTCAAGTTGGAAGCTAGAACTTGAATTTAGCCGAACTGAAAAATATGGCAAGATGCAGTATTTATAAGATATATCATAGCTAGTTGATGAAACTGACTAGCTGCCAAAACGAATGATAAGAAAACTAAATTTTCTATAAGTTATATTCCTGGTCAGTTGGGCTAAATCGAATGCTATCTAGACAAACTGATGATTGCAAGAAAAAACTGATTGTAATTAAAAACAACCATCAGTTGGACACGAGCAATTGAGGTATTTTAGTCAACCTGATCAGCTCGATTATCAGAATGAAACAATTCAATATGCGTTATGAAGCTAAGACGATAATCTACAAATCATATTCATAAGTTGAAGTTTGAATCAAAGTTTAAGAAGTTGATAAGTTGCGATAAAATTGCTGGTTTTGCACACGGTAAAATCATCAAGGCTCAGACCTCAAATCAGCAAGGCTGAGCCTAACTCAAATGAGCCTAGCTGATTGATCTGCCTAGCTGACTAACCTAACTAACAACAAGGCTAAAAATCAGTAAGGCTCGAGAAAAACGTCTAGCAAGGCGAATTTGATAGTTTTAATGTAGAAATTGTCCAATACCTTCCCGAATGGTCACATTATTATATCTATGTATAAATCAATTTTAGAGCATATAAATAGAATATTTTTAAGATCAAAGAGAAGATTTTGAAGGAGATTCAAAACATGAACAACTTATATGAAGAAAATTAGCTAGACTAAGAGCAAGCCCAAGTGTGATAATATATATGAGAGATATATACACNCATATCAGTTTTCTTAACGAATGATTATTTCAAGTGTTTTCCGCTTGGTTTAATACCAAACTTGATCTAATTCATCGATGTATACATTCTTATAACACGAGCTATTGCAGCTCATTGATTTATTGTGTTGAAGCACCCCTAAGGTGCCGAGAACACGATCCGTCAAATATTTATTTGATTTTAATTTCTACCTACTAGCATAGATTTATAAAAACNTAAATTTTATAATTTCAAAGTTGTTGCTTGAGTTCATATTTTTTATTTGTTCATGCGCCGATAGTACTTGCATGATTTATTTATTTTTACCTAATTTTATATATTATATAATATGATAATTGAGCCTTTGATTTTGTGAGTCAAGTCAAATATCAATTTTTAAGATTAATCGAGTGATACTAATAATTTTATTGAGATTTATATAAATTATTTATATAATTATCTCGAATTCATTTATATAATTATCATATTATATAATATATAAAAATAAATAAAAATATTTATTTGATTTTAATTTCTACCTACTAGCATAGATTTATAAAAACCATTTATAAATTGAGGGTAATTAAGTCATTTGTAATGTATTTTATCATTAAATTAAAGTTATCACACATAATAGAAGGGACATTTTATCCTTCTAAAAAATTATTTATCAATCATGGGCTTTTTAAAAAGGTAACAAACATGGGATAAGGAGGATTATTTATCAATCCCTCCTTTATCTCATGTACCAAACTATGCCTAAATGATTAAATCATCACACACACAAATCACTCACATATATACAGGTGATGAGCCATAGATAAAATCAGATTGCCGAGCTGGTCGAGCTCATATTTGCATGAAAATCGTATCTACGTCTATATATCATATTTCTCACATACGACGTCAATGATGATGTCGGGCAAAGAGGTGTTCTATCCATGTAAATATTTTTGACTTGATGGGATGACCTTGACCTAGCATGATGAGATGAGCCCGGGTGGCCTCTCTTGACTTGGTGGGACAATCCCGGATAGCATGGCCTGATGGGATGAGCTCTGATGTCCTGGTCTACCCTGGACTGACCTAATGGGATGATCTCTGGTGGTCTGACCCATTAGTATCTTTGATCGGGTAGGATGAGTTTGGATATAACTTATTATGGTTTATTGTGAAACTAAAAAATTGAACCGAGAAATAGTAGTAAACAAGTCATTCTTTGTGAATAGTTAGGATTCCTTAAATTTATTCCGTCTTCTTCTAACACCTCCTAACTTATCTCAATAAATGGATCGATTGAGGACTTAAGCAATAATTCTTCAATCAGATAAATAAAAATATATAACAAATTTTGTATATCATATATATATCTCCAAATCTTGAGTGATAAGTATTATTATTGTTTAAAAAAAAAGGTAAGTATTATTATAATTAACTATACAGGTGTATATCCAAGCAATTAAGACATCACATCGGATAAGGATCACTGTTCATTTTCCTATCAATATCTTTTCAAACAAGTCTTCTACATAGTTTGTTCAATACGATTTATCTGATTTACGTGATTTGTAAGATACTGTGTATCTCTAAAATTGATCATTTTAGTATAATATTATTATAACACAAAAACTCATGTAAGATGATATCACATATCAATTTTGTGTGACATACTCATGAAAAATTATTATTTTTAAATTAAAAATATTATTTTTTATTATAAATATGGATATAATCGATCTGTCTCACAAATAAACTCATGTGAGATACATGATGACTAGACAAAAGACCTATTTTTATTATAATTGTATTATTTGTCAGTTATCACTTATTGTAGAGCTTTTTGAACCAGTGGAGATGACTTTGAGACAGGTCACATCTCCATGAGAAGAAAACATCCTCAACCCTAGCTGTGCCCTGCCACCATCTCCATCCTCCCTTCGCTACTCCAGCCCAAATACTTCAACGCTAGATCTCTACTAAATCTACCAATTTAAATATTTAAATCCTTCCAATTTTTTTACCAATTTTTTTAATGCTCAATAATTGCAACATGTTTAAACTTTTGAAATCAATTAATAATTTTTTAAAAAAAACCTTAACCAAATTTCTAAATCATATGATTAGAATAACTAATTGGATAAGTTTTTGTTTTTCTTGGGCTCCATATTAATTATTCCAATAATGGATTTAAAGGTTTGGATTTGAACTAACTCTAATGATCGGGAATTTGAAAAAAAAAAAACTGTGTTTATGAATACTTACACATGATGGAGGACATTGAAATGAAAATGGGAAGAAAAAATTATGCAGATTTTGAAAGATTATTTAAAATCAAAGCATATTTCTAAATGATATTGATTTGTAAAGGTCATAAAAATGCGCACCCACCCCAATAATTATTTAATATTTTGAGATGATTATATTTTATAAATTTATTTTATATATATTTTGTGGAAAAAAAAAAAAAACACTCCATGTATGTTGTAAACACCTTCTTCGAAATTTGGAGTCGAGCACTCAAAATCACACTAGAAAAAATCTACATACTCGAGAGAAAGTGACTCACCCCTTGAGATCACATTTGGAGTTTTGTTTCTTTCACGGTGAACTAAATTGAGCTTTAGTAGATATAACTCGGGCGGTCCAAAATGTCCCCACAAAAATAAATGTGTAATTAAAACATAGCTAGCTAGCTAGCGAGTTTGGAAATTATATTCTTATTTTGCTAGCGATTATGTTTGTATAATGTAATTTGCTATTGATTATGTATATAATAATGTTCAAGGGCAAAAACTTATGTGAGACGATCTCACGAGTCGTATTTTGTGATACATGTCACTTATTTGGGTCATCCATGAAAAAATATTATTTTTTATGCTAAAAATATTACTTTTTATTGTGAATATCGGTAGGACTGACCCGTCTCACAGATAAAGATTTGTGAGATCGTCTCACAAGAGACTTACTCATCTTCAAGAACGACTCACTACAAGAAAAAAGGCCTACGACAACGGTTTTTCACGTTGTTGTAGGTCTTTTAAAACTGTTGTTAAAGTCCCTGTGGTTAAAGAGTGCGCTCAAAGACAACGATTTTTATCCGTTGTTGAAGCTACAATTTGCGACGGTTTTANCAACGATTTTTATCCGTTGTTGAAGCTACAATTTGCGACGGTTTTTTACAAATCATCGCACATAAATATTGCGACGGATTTTTGTTAAACTGTCGCTAACATTAGCGACGGTTAGGCAATGCATTCCGTTGCTAATTTTAGCGACAGTTCATTCATGATTTTCGTCGCTAATATTTTCAATAAAATAAAAAAATTACTTTTAACAATTTAATAATTCTAAAAAAACTTGTAATTTGAATAGACTAAGATCTTAACTAAAACTTAAAAATTTAACAAAAAATAAAACGAAAAAATTTACATAAATAAGCGGGAGTTTCAAAAACTTGGAACAATTTTTTAAAATTATCGAAACTAAAATTATGTAAGAAAAATTTTAAGTGTTGTGAAGTTGTGTGTTTTAAAATGGACAGAGTAAGTGGGTATTTATAGAAGAGTTGCGACGGGTTTTGGCTAAACCTTTGCTATTAGCGACGGTTTATTAATGACCCGTCGGCGATTTATAATTTGCGACAGTGTTTTCTCAACCGTCGCTAATTGTATCGACGGTTATGCTAACACCGTCGCGAAAATTAGCGACGGTGTAATAACAACCGTTGCTAAGTAAAAATATGCGACGGATTTATTTAAAATTGTCGCTAAATATAGCGACATATATTATACCGTCGCTATATATAGCGACAGTTGTAGGACAAACCGTCGCTATTTTTAAATTCGCGACGGTTTACATAAAACCGTCGCTAACTATAGCGACGGTTTCAGCAAAACCGTCGCTAAATACGTTTTACATCACCTTTCCCACAACAGTTTAAGAAAACCGTTGTCAATTGTAAAAAAAAAAAACACGCTAATAGACAACGTTTCTATAAACCGTCAAAGCACACCTACGACAACGGTTTTCACTAAAACCGTTGTCAAAAAGCATACTAGGTGTGTTGTTGAAGTTGATTTTTCTTGTAGTGACTATATTCATTTTACGAGAGTGGTTAACTCGGATTACGGTAAAAATACATTATGAACAACTTATTAGTTTGATATTATAAGCATTAACATCACAAACTCAAATATTAAAAATTTCAAAATCCCCCTATCTCGAATATTTCACACGTACGATTGTGCATAGATATTTTTTTATTAACTAATAAATGACACATATATTACATGTCAGAATTTTTCTCAAAATCATGTTTTTTTACGTATACGTGAACATGAAAAACAATATGCGGAAGCTTAAATCAATTGTTACCTCCGGCCATTGAAAATTTTGATTTCTTTGATTTTCTTTTCGGTTGATGCCTTCTAAGCACTCCACCCTCTCAATAGATGGTGTAAATTTTTCTTATGAGGTGTGTGCTTAGGGACCTCAATCGCTCTATTTATAGGCGTTTCTCATACTATCGATGAGTGTATCGGGAGCCGAGATTCAGAAGGAGAATCGTGTACGCATCTAAATTTTCTTGGCCGTCGCCAATATCAATTTGTACACGCTACTTCTTTTAATATGTGTCACTTTTTTTTTTTACATTACAAGCCTAAATATATAGATAAATTAGACAAGGAAAAAAAAGACTTTTGCGTATGTTCCTGATATTGCTATATGACTCCATCGATAAACTTTCAAAAAGCTCTAACTTCGTCCTTCATTTCCACTAGTATCTCCATGAATTCAAATGAATCGTGTGATTTAATGTACAGACAATAATGAACTTATATATATATTTTTTTTAAAAAAAAGAAATTTACTTGAAAATTCTATATATTCCAACCCTAAAGATGCTCCGGTACATGACTCTTCGGCGGTCAACTATAGAGTGCGATGCAATAATGCATCCGTGTCGAAAAATTACTTAAATCGGGGAGACAAATTTACAGGGTGATTAGCATATAATCTTAGTTGAATTAGGCGTGGCCCGTCGATGAAATATTATGAGAATCTTGGGCACAATAATAATGATTCCAAATGTAGGTTGAAAATGAGACAGTGGATCCCCATGATGGGGTCGCATCATCCCACTAATTCCTTGGAATGCCTCAGCCTTATCAACTCCCTTTTACCAATCCAACACGCATTTTTTGTCTACTACTACCATTACTCATCGCTCTTCCAAATCCATAAAAATAACCATTCAAAAAATTAAAAAACACGAAACTAATTTTATTTGTAAAGAAAAGGGAAAAAAAAGAGATTGGTTTGGTTAAGGGAAGATAATATGGAGATAAATTTAAAAAAAAAATCAAGTCGGGGGACTCCAAAAAGATAAGGTGAATCGCATTCTTTCGGGTAAAATCTCCTTTACGATGTGCTTTTTGGCCACGTTTGATTTTGTAGGATCTTTCCCTTGTCAATGAACAATCCATTCTTGATTTTATGATTTAATTTTTTTGGGGACTTGATGATCATGTTCAATTAATGGGGTTTGATATTAATGGGGTTTGATTAGACAATAATATCAAGCTTCAAAGTCTAAAGTTAATTTCCTCTGTATTATTTATTTATTAAGCTACCGTTGATTGATGGTCGTTATACTGTTAATTAGAGCTAATAACAATTATATATTATTATTATTATTATTATTATTATTATTGTTATTATTATTATTACAATTGGTAGGAGATTTTTGCTTTTAACATGAGATCGAATTTACGTTTCTTTCATATTGAGATAAGTTTATATAACTATAAGTCTACACTACCGTCAGGTTGAGCTGTTATTATTGAGTAGGTCTCTTATGAGATAGTATCACGAATCTTTATCTGTGAGACGGGTCAACCTTACCGATATTCACAATAAAAAGTAATACTCTTAGTATAAAAAGTAATATTTTTTCATGGATAACTCAAATAAGAGATCCGTCGCACAAAATACGACCCGTGAGACCGTCTCACACAAGTTTTTGCCGTTACTATTATTTCTTGGCACATTATATTGTGTGTATATACAGTAAATATTTTTTGTATCAAGTTGTTGTTTTGCATCAGAGTGAGAATATAATTAAATCGACAATTTTAATTTTAGGTGATTCAGAAAATTAATATTGCACAGAAAGGAAGAAAAAAAAAGGTTGTTGAGGATAACATATATAGTATTTATTATTACCAATTTCTGGGCCGGAGTGTGAGAATGACCGGCGGTCCTAAACAAAAAGAGGGTTGGAATTTGCACCACAAAATTCAGAAATGTATCTGTCTCGAAATTCAACCCAATAATTGTTCCAACCCATCAGAAAACAACTATTGGCATTACATTCCCTCCCAGCATCACATATTCAGTCCTTTGTTAGGAATTTAATCATATCACATGCACGACCGATACATACAGATCGATACGGGGAAGACGAAAAATATATATTTTTCCTTGACCATGCATGTGAATTTTAAGTTATTTCCCTGTCGGATAGGCGTAAGATTTGCAAACAGGTTTAAGTTGATGGCATATGAATTTAATATACTGATAGTTCCTGAAAATTTCATATATGAATTTAGACAATCTTCTTTCTTGAGTTAGCTTTTGAAGTAGAGTATACCTTTTTATACGCCTATTTTTTCCTTAGGAAGATGCAGTGAACTGACTCGTACAATCTGATATATATGTGTATATATTATTATTATTATTATTATTATTATTATTATTATTATATATTGATTGATTGATTGTATCTCAACTACCAACTCCTTTTCATGCATTTATAGGAAGGATTCTGATGGTTAACTGGTCCATCCCGTCTGAAATTAGGCCCATATAGAAATGCAACCAAATCTGGTTCCAAAAGCCAATCGAATTCTGATTCTATGGGGAATTTTTGTAAATTAGTTTTTGTTTTCTTCTCAAAATCAGTTGGCAATTTAAAGAATCAGGTAAGAGGAATTTATTCACTATTTACGTAATATTGAGGGAATTTTTAATGATCCATTTTCTTGTTTTAAGTATCTTTTACAAAATTTTCAATCATTTAAATAATAAATCCTTCCTCTTTATTCTTATAATTATATTTTTAAAAAAAGAAAATTAAGTGAGTGTTGACAAAATATTGTAGATTGTGAAGTAGTGCGTAATATGTTTGAAAATAGAATTAAAAAATTGAAAATTTCTAGTGTTTGATAAAGAAATGACACTTTTTTAATAAAATACCAAATACATCCTTATTGTATTTGTAAAAGGAGTAGGTTTTTGTGAGACGGTCTCACGAATCTTTATCTGTGAGACGAGTCAACCCTACTGATATTCATAATAAAAAGTAATACTCTTAGCATAAAAAGTAATACTTTTTCATGGATGACCCAAATAAGATATCCGTCTCACAAAATACGACCCGTGATACAGTTTCACACAAGTTTTTGTCTTATAAAAGATATGATTTGATAGTGTTGATGAATTTAAAATTTACGCAATATATCATGAAACAAAAATATGGAGAGCAAAAGTACTGTTCAGAAATTTTTTTATTCATTTATCAAAATATCACAAGTACTTTTGAAGAATCCGAATCATCGTTTAACTTACTTTTGGATTTTGATTGTGTTACAACTTACAACATATGTATTGAAGTAAATTGAAGCAATTTATAAAGATGGCCATGCTCAAAAACTTAAAATGTATACTGTGGTTTAAAGCTCAAACAGCTGATTATTTGTGGAATATCAATCCATTCCATAGAACATCGATCAGAGATGTTGGATCAAGAGATGACTCCCAAGGTTAGTAGCCGTTGGAATACACCAAGGAAATGCTAAGGGAGGTTAATGGCCATAACCGAAATTAGTTAGCAATAAGCTTGGGGAAGGTATTCAGCTGGACGACTTACTGGGACCAGGGAGAAATCAGTTAAGAGACACTCCTTGCAGTCTGGAATAAGGGGACGAGTATAAAGGGGTGGGAAAAGAAACAATAGTACACAACAGAAGATAGAAAGGGAACTCATGAGCAGAGAGAGTGTATGCGTAGCGTGAGGAAGATTGAGAACATTTGAGAGGAGAGAATCTTTCTTGTGTGATTCAATTCTTGGCTATTCTTCTTTGCAATTGTAACTTTCGATTCTTGATTGATTAATAAAGTGAGTGGCGTGTTCTCCCGTGGACGTAGGCAATTCAAGCCGAACCACGTAATCCTCGCGTGAACTTTCTTGCTTTGCATGATAGAATGTTTGCTTGCGTTGGATCGAGTTGAGTGCGGTGTGAATCGTGAACACGAAAATCTTAACAAGTGGCGCCGTCTGTGGGAAAAGGGAGAAACGAAGCCATAAACACGAAGATCGAAAAGGATGAGTTCGATGAAACTTGATATCGAGAAGTTCTCTGGAAGCAATGACTTCGGGCTGTGGAGAATCAAGATGAAGGCCATATTAATACAACAGGGGCTGATAGAAGCACTAAAGGGAGAAGAAGCGATCCCAGGTGATTCAAAGGAGAAGATACAAATTCTTGCCAAAGCACAGAGTGCCATCATTCTATGTCTTGGTGATAAGCCCCTCAGGGAAGTGTCAAAAGAACCCTCTGCAGCAGCCATGTGGAACAAGCTGGAACACCTATACATGACGAAGTCTCTTGCCAACAGATTGTACATGAAGCAACGTCTATATTCTTTCAAGATCACAGAAGATAAAAGGGTTTCAACCCAAATAGATGAATTCATCAAGATCTTGGATGATCTTGAGAATATAGATGTGAAGTTGGAGGATGAAGACAAGGCACTGATATTATTAAACTCCCTCCCAAGCTCATACGAAAATCTTCGGGATGCCATGTTATATGGCAGAGAACAGACGATCTCCCTTGAAGAAGTTCAATCAGCAGTCCAATCCAAAGAATTACAAAAGAAGATTCAATCTAATGGACACATGCAAGGAGAAAGCCTTGCAATTCGAGGGAGAACTGATAAAAGGCCCTCAAGGACTGAAAGAAAACACTCAAGATCCAAAAGTAGAAATAAATATAGATGTTTTCAATGTCATAAGGAAGGGCATTTCAAAAGAAATTGCCCTGAAAGGAAGAAGCACTGGCAAGACAAATCAAGAGAAGGAGATGAAGCTGCAGTGGTATCTGATGGCTATGACTCAGCTGAAGTACTGGCAGTCACAGATCAGAGCCCTTGCAGTGATTGGATCCTTGATTCAGGGTGTTCATTTCACATGTGCCCCACCAGATCCTGGTTTGAGACATTTACCGAGGCAGAAGAAGGCTTAGTGTTGTTGGGAAATGATATATCATGCAAGGTGAAGGGCATTGGGACTATAAGACTCAAGATGCATGATGGAATGGAGAGATTACTGACTCAGGTAAGATTTGTCCCTGATCTCAAAAGAAATTTAATCTCATTGGGGACACTCGATTCAAATGGCTATAATTTTAAATCTGGAAATGGCATGCTAATAATTCAAAAAGGGTCATTAGTGGTCATGAAAGGACACAAAAGAAATTCTTTGTACATACTACAAGGCACCACAGTGATAGGCAGGTCCACTGTGGCACAAACCAACACTGATGCATCAAAATTGTGGCATCTAAGGCTAGGACACGTCAGTGAGCAAGGATTAATTCATTTATCCAAACAAAACTTGCTCTGTGGAGACCAGGTCCTAAACTTAGACATGTGTGAATCTTGCATCCTTGGAAAAGCTAAAAGGGTGAGTTTCAAAAGGGGAACTCATAATACAACCAGACCGTTTGAATATGTGCATTCTGATTTATGGGGTCCCTCAAGAAACCCAACACATGCTGGAGGAAGGTATTTCATGTCCATTGTTGATGATTTCTCAAGAAGGGTCTGGGTATTTGTGCTTAAAGCTAAAGATGAGGCACTAACCAAGTTCAAAGAGTGGCTCATTTTGACAGAAAACAAACTAGACTCGAAGCTAAAGTATCTTAGGACCGACAATGGACTAGAATTCATGTCTCAGCAGTTCAAAGACCTGTGCAAGTTAAAGGGGATCACAAGGCACCTGACAGTACCCGGCACTCCCCAACAAAATGGCTTGGCTGAAAGAATGAATCGCACCCTTCTTGAAAGAGTAAGATGTATGATGCTAAATGCTGGACTTCCAAAGGTTTTTTGGGGAGAAACCATTACCACTGCTTGTTACTTAATAAACAGATGCCCCTCCAGTGCCATCGGTTTCAAAACACCTATGGAACTCTGGAATAAAATCCCAGAAGATTACTCAAAATTAAGAGTATTTGGATGCCTTGCCTACGCTCACGTCAAACAAGATAAATTGGAACCAAGAGCAAGGAGATGCATTTTTATTGGCTACCCCGAAGGAGTAAAAGGTTACAAAGTCTGGAATCTAGAAAGCACCGGTACCAAGTGTTTCTATACAAGAGACATAACATTTGATGAGTCCAAAATGGGATACAAACTGAGACCCACCAGCACTGGACAGAATGAGCTGATAACCGATGGAGTACAAGTCGAGGTGGAGCCTCCAATAGACGTCACAACCAATGAGAATGAGACAAATCAAGACCAAGGTTTGGAGCAAAACGATCAAACACCTCAGACTGATCAAGATCTGAGATCATACAAGCTGGCAAGAGACAGACAAAGAAGGGAAATAAGACCCCCTGATAAGTTTGGTCAAGCCGATATGATCTACTATGCATTGGCTGTGGCAGAAAAGCTGGAACATGATGAACCAAGTTCATATAAAGAAGCTGTATCAGGGAAAGACAGTCAAAGGTGGATTAAGGCCATGAACGAAGAGATGACATCCTTGTGCACAAACAAAACCTGGAAGCTAGTGGACAGACCTAAGAATCAAAGAGTGGTCGGATGCAAATGGATATATAAAGTGAAGCAAGGCATGCCTGATGAAGAGAAGACTAGATACAAAGCACGCCTAGTTGCTAAAGGCTTCTCACAACAACAAGGAGTAGATTTCAATGAAATCTTCTCCCCTGTGGTTAAACACTCGTCCATCAGGCTGATACTAGCATTGACAGTACAATTAAACCTGGAACTTGAACAGCTTGATGTCAAGACTGCTTTCTTACATGGGGAACTGGAAGAAACTATCTATATGAATCAACCTGAAGGTTTTGTCACACCAGAAACCAGTGGTAAGGTGTGCCTACTGTCAAAGTCTCTTTATGGACTTAAGCAAAGCCCTAGACAATGGTATAAGAGATTTGATGAATTCATGTTGAACAATAGCTTTAGAAGATGTAGCTACGACAACTGTGTGTACATCTACAAGCAAGGAAATGAGATTAAAACTTACCTATTATTGTATGTTGATGATATGCTAGTTGCCAGCACAAGCAAGGTCTACATGGAAGCTATTAAACAACTTCTGAGTTCAGAATTTGACATGAAGCATCTAGGAGAAGCCAAACGAATCTTAGGGATGGAAATTGTGAGAGACAGAAAGGAAAACAAACTTTTCTTGTGCCAAAACTCATACTTTCACAAAGTCCTCCGAAGATTCAACATGCATGAATCCAAACCAGCTGGGATACCTCTGTCTCAATCACTAAAACTGTCCAAGGAACAATCCCCTGCTAATGAAGAGCAATTAAGAGACATGTCACACATCCCCTATGCCAGCGGAGTTGGAAGTATAATGTATGGAATGGTCTGTAGCAGACCAGATCTGTCTTATAGCATGAGTGTGGTGTCAAGATACATGGCTAATCCAGGTGAAGCTCACTGGCACGCTTTAAAGGGAGTGTTCAAATATTTGAAGGGATCCTCAAACGTTGGATTAATGTTTGAGAAAAAATGTAGCCTGGAAAATCCCATAGTGGGGTATGTAGACTCAGATTTTGCTGGAAACATAGACACAAGGAAATCCATGTCAGGCTTCACTTTCACTATGTATGGTACAGCAGTTAGTTGGAAAGCTAACTCACAATCCGTGGTAGCGCTGTCAACAACAGAGTCTGAATACATAGCCCTTACTGAAGGGATCAAGGAAGCACTATGGCTGAAAGGAATGGTGTCTGAGCTAGGTGTGAAACAAGACAAGGTTGTGGTGCATTGTGACAATCAAAGTGCAATACATCTGTCTAAACACCAAGTGTACCATGAAAGGTCCAAGCACATCGACGTAAAGCTGCATTTTGTAAAGGATATCATATCAAAAGGAGAAGTCCAAGTAGAGAAGATTGATACAAAGGACAATCCAGCAGATATGATGACAAAACCACTGCCACAGAACAAGTTCGTGCACTGCATGAACCTGGTAAAGGCAGTAGCTTGGAACTAAGCAATAACAGGTAGGAGAACCGCCAACCTTGGAGTCAAGGTGGAGATTGTTGGATCAAGAGATGACTCCCAAGGTTAGTAGCCGTTGGAATACACCAAGGAAATGCTAAGGGAGGTTAATGGCCATAACCGAAATTAGTTAGCAATAAGCTTGGGGAAGGTATTCAGCTGGACGACTTACTGGTACCAGGGAGAAATCAGTTAAGAGACACTCCTTGCAGTCTGGAATAAGGGGACGAGTATAAAGGGGTGGGAAAAGAAACAATAGTACACAACAGAAGATAGAAAGGGAACTCATGAGCAGAGAGAGTGTATGCGTAGCGTGAGGAAGATTGAGAACATTTGAGAGGAGAGAATCTTTCTTGTGTGATTCAATTCTTGGCTATTCTTCTTTGCAATTGTAACTTTCGATTCTTGATTGATTAATAAAGTGAGTGGCGTGTTCTCCCGTGGACGTAGGCAATTCAAGCCGAACCACGTAATCCTCGCGTGAACTTTCTTGCTTTGCATGATAGAATGTTTGCTTGCGTTGGATCGAGTTGAGTGCGGTGTGAATCGTGAACACGAAAATCTTAACAAGAGATATATATCATAAGTAATATGGAATTAAAAATTCAATCACTCTCAAGATGAATCGATCAATCGATTCATAAAAACGTCAAAATTATTCCCCGTGAAGGTCCATTCGCGTGACTGAAAATGGGCACTCTCATTAATTAATCTCGAAGAAGAATAACTACCAATCGGATTTCGACATTGTCGTCTTGTTATTCTCGCCAGCTTATATCTACATACATAGATATTTACTTATTTTAATAAAATATAAATTTGAATGTAAAAGTACACAAACAAACACACATTATAAACGTAGGGTAAGTGTCGTCGTGATCTGCAGAACAGAAACAATTAATCTAACGTGTAATATTAATAATGCATAAAGTTGGAGGTTCGTACGGTGATGGTGGCGTCGCTTGCTAGGCAACAGAGGAGAGCTAGCTGGGCTAACTAGGAACCATCTTGTTAATTTCCTAGCTGGCTTGTACGTAGACCAACTAAAATGTAAACAGGCAAGTGGGAGAATATAATAGCTAGCTAGTCGGGCCACCCGATTCAGGATCCAGCATGTATGTATCAAGAAGACCCATTCAAATCCCATCCATGGGTACATGCTAGCCTGTCAGATATATAGTTCTATAGAACATGCACCACTTAGCTTGTTTCAATGATATTTTAAATTAAAAAATATTGTGTTCTTTGCACCGACTATCTAAAGCATAATGATTAACGGGTTTACGCCCTAATGTGATGTTAACTTTATGAGAGAGCAAAATTAGGCGCTTTTACGCTTAAATGTTGGGATATCATGCACGTTAGAAAATGTTTGTTTGCTTTGAGAATATACCTTTCTCAATCTATATTTTATGAATTAAGGACACCCAACTGTTGTAATTTGTCTTATGAAAAGTTTTGATTACATTTTTTGTTAAGAAACTTTGTGTTATTATGAAAATCAAATATCTCTATCAATTTTATGAAAAATATGATGATTTTAATAAACTTCTCATACAAAAAAAATAATAATAATATGGGTTATATCTAACATTTTGCTTTGTCACATTAATGCATGCATGTCTCGCCTAACCTTGATGGTTTGTTAATTGTTATGCATCAGTTTCTTTAATTATGATAAATCCAATATCTAGCTAATTACGTGCTGCTTGTGATATATATGTGATATGTCTATATCTTTAGCTTACACTATGAGGCGAGAAGTTTTTGCTTTCAAACACATACTTCTTCCCTATCAAGAAAGCTAATTTATATATGGTCTGTGCATGTTGGAGCCAGCCAGATCCCCTCTGGTGTTTTGCATCACGCGGACGCGTGTTTGTTATCTTTACTACTATAATTTACATAGCATGATCAGTTCAAATTAATGTAATCTTCTTAATTTCTCCATAAATATCTATCTATATATGCATGTATATATGCAGCGGTAGCGTGTATTAAGAATAATAACAAAATAAGTTTAACATTCTCACATAGACAACCTCCCAGGTCTTCCAAGAGCAGATCAGCACGTTGCATGTTACTTGGATTTCCCAACCATATATTCATTCACAATTTGAGTAATGAGTACAAGGTATCATGACAGAAGTAAGTAGTAGTATGTGCAAATATTCGTTTCAAAATTTAAAAAAAATGGCAATATGGCCACCCTGCCAAGAATCATTTAGACCTACATGCCCAATACCGAACACCCAAGTGGACCATCTCCATTCACATGGAATTCAACTTCTTCAGATCATGCCAAGCATACTACCAAAACAATGTTTAAACATGTTACTCTGTATTCATGTCGCATAAATTATTAAATTTATTACTTTATTTTCTACAAGATTTATGTGTTGGTACTCACAATTCATGCATTTAAGCAAATATTATACGCTTGATATTGATTAGATATATTAAACATTATATTCTTAAAATTTGTTTGAATTGGACATCCAAACCATGGCACCTCATTTGACAAAATTTATTAAGGCACACCAAGATAAACCCTTCATTTTTTTATTTATAAGAAAATCTTTAGAGTATCACATAATTTGGAAAAAATAAAATAATAATAGACTTTTTATCTAATTATGAAAATTTGTTTACTCCCCCCCAAAACGCATCTTGACTGTATGGAAAAAAGTAATCCATATGGGCGGCCGACTTTGGCCGAGTTTGTCCCTCTCCTGTCCCCTAAATCTGGGATCCCTTGCCTCATAATTGCCGCCAATACTGCAGACATCTTAATCTTGCTTTGTCCCAAATTCATGCACTAAAACACCCATATTAACTCCAAATTCATGCACTAAATCAACTCTGATTTTTTTGTTGCCAAACGCTTTCTCCAAGAAACACACACTACAAATATTGTAAACAAAAGAGTTCGGTTCAGTTTTAGTTTTGTTCCAGACACCATATATTGTTTGCTATCAAGAAAATGGAAAGTGAGCTGAATTTCAAGGCAACTGAACTTAGATTGGGATTACCAGGCACGGATGAATGTGAAGAAATGGTGAAAACTTCAAAGAACAACAAGCGCGCCTTGCCTGAATCGAATAGCGGATCGGAGATTGCTTCTTCTGCACCCGACATCCCACCAGCACCCAAGTAAGAGACCCATTAATTGCCTCTCATCTTTTAGCGGTGGTATCATATATTACTTATAAGTAACTGACATGTTTGGTTGGTGATTACTTATTGGTTCCAGGGCACAGATAGTCGGGTGGCCGCCGGTGAGGTCTCACCGGAAAAGCAATGTCCAGATGAAGAGGCATTCTGAATCTGAACCAGGGATTTACGTGAAAGTTAGCATGGATGGTGCCCCTTACCTTAGAAAGATTGATCTCAAAGTTTACGAAGGATACTCACAACTCCTCCAGGCTTTAGAAAATATGTTCAAACTCTCCATAGGTAAGGGATATATGTATGTTTTCATTTCTTTGCTTTCCGGTTAGTAATGATTATTGGGATTGCTCTTAACACATGGTGTAATTTGGTCGATTAGGGGAATATTCAGAGAGGGAAGGGTACAAAGGATCGGAATATTCACCTGCATATGAAGATAAAGATGGTGATTTGATGCTTGTTGGAGATGTTCCATGGAAGTGAGTTCCCTATTCCCTATCTAAATCTCTCCTATCTTCACATATATGTAAAAATAGAAAATAACTGTAGTTTTTATATAAATTTCTCCCGACATGCAGAATTCGACCACGCACATTTTCTTATGCATAAAGTATTATTTTGCAGTATGTTCAAGTCGTCCTGCAAGAAACTGAGGATCGTGAAAGGATCAGAAGCCAAAGGATTAGGCTTTGGTGCATAAGGAAACTCTTATTCTTGGATTAATGGGTTTTATTTAAACTGTGACCAAAACAGAAAAAAATGAGGCCCTCTCACGGGAGAGAGAATCATGATTACGACTATTCAGAGTTCACCAAGAACTCTAGATTTTGAAGTTCCTTTGTATTCAACAATTTTCTGCAACCTCAACTGGGAGGAGGTTTAATCAAAAGAAGATACATAGAAATTACAAATATTTTCATACCATTTCTTTTTCTTTAAAAAATGCTTTTGAGTTATTTTGATTTTCAATGTTATGCTTGTAACAAATCCATGTGCAAGCAATTGTACAAAGATATGCATATATACATCCTTAGTATTTGGATTTTGGTTATGTTTTCTTCATACAAGAACGTGTGTTTGCATTGTGATCTTGAATATGCATTTGTTGGGAAAGTGAATACAAAGCGGAATCAATATTATTTGTATCTCAGTATTGAACAAATGTTTTTATCCCGAGATTACCGCGTGAATTATTTCCGGCTCGATCACAAAGGGGAGAAGGGAGAAAATTCTAGACCGAAAAAGTCTACCACTCGTTATTTAAAATAAATAAGTAAATAATACATAGTTATAATGAATCATTATCTAATCTATTCTAACCTACATTTAAATATATAACTTCTAATTGTAAATTTTCTAATATACTCTTGTTCATTTAAATTAAAAAATTAAATCAATAGTTTTTTTAATTAGTTTTTTTGTAATTCATTCTCCATCTTAAATGAGTTTAGATTTGATGTATATTGAATTCATCAATTTATCAATGATTTTTCTTTGTTGCTACTAAAATGAGTAAATTATTCCATGATTGCGGTTTTGCAATATTTTTCTCAAATTATTTTTTTAATGAATTATTAATTTATTGTGGTTTTGCTACTAGGTAGAAAACCTAGTATCATGTATGGATGTAAGCCTCTGTCTAATTTATTCAATTTTTTTCTTTCAAGAGTTTAAGACATTTCACATGCTCTAATTAATATTTGGCAATGTATCTAATTTACTCAATTATTTTCTTTCATAAATTTAAGACATTTCACATGTCCTAATTAATATTTGGTAATTAATATACATTGATTATTATTTGTTTATATGTCCTTTTGTTTTTGTGCCACTATTTTTTTCTTATATATATATTTTTTCATGTTTGCATGTGTTTTTGTGCTTAGATAAATTTAAATCATAATGTGTCGTTGGTAATACACATTAATGGTCCACCAATTTTATTTCACAACAACTATAATATTTTTACTTAATGAATGTTTTAATTTTTAAAATATAACTACTAAAATTTGTAAGCTGTTCAACTACATTTTTCAATTTTTTCATATTATTATAAACACATTATATTAATTTTTTATGATTTTATAATGTTTATATATTTAATTTACCTTATTTTTATTAATTAATATTTATAAATTTGTGAAACTCTTGATATGTTTATATGGATGGTAAGAAAGACTAAAAATTAAAAAATTCTAATAAAATATTTAATATTTCAGATATAACTAATAAATTTTGTGAACTCTTCAATTCTATTATATGTTTCCAATTTTTTAGACTATTACAAGTACATTAGATTATTATAAAATAATTTTTTTAAGAACTTAAGATTTTTTTATGTATTTAAATTATTTTTATTAGTTAATATCAAAAAATTTATAAAGTTCTTAATATTTTTATGTATACGATAAGAAATGCTAAATGTTGACAGATTTCAATAAATTGATTTAATAATAATTAAATAAATAGTAGCTGATTTGATTCAGTATGTGTTATGATAATATTTTACATAATAGTGCTTTTAAAATTAAATTTCCTATTATTATTTATTTTGTTATCTAACTTTCAATTGCGTTCTAAACATAATACAAATTATGATTGTATCAACATTATTTGATTAGTGATAATAGATTTGATTCAGATAAATGATTTCTGGAAGGTAAAATAACATTCATTTCTAATTTGTTATGTGAAATAATTGTTCATGCTAGGTAGAATAATCGAAACGTGACTTTTGAGTTGCTTTGTGATTTTAAAAGATCTTATTTAACGTTGCACCGTTACCACCGATTATAACTTTTGGTAAAGCAGCAAGTGCATGATCCTACAATTGGTATATTAGAGTCAAAGTCATGAGATCGAATATTCTTATAGATTGCAAAGAGTGTAATTATTATGAGTGAAATTGTTGAAATGCAATAATTGTCCTTGTTGGATATATCAATCGAACCATGACGATTGAGCTACTACACTATTTAAAATATTTGAGTTGCACCGTTATCATCAGCTATAGCTTTGGTAAAGCGACAAATATGTGGTCCTACATTAATTAGTATCAAAGCCAATGTCACGAATTCGATTCTCATTGATTGCAAATGATGCAATTGTTGGGGTACGATAATTGTCTCTGCTGGATAGAGCAATCAAAACATGACGCTTGAGCTACTGTATGGTTTTAAAATATTTGATTTAACATTTAAGCATTGTTACAACAAATTATAAATTTTGGTAAAACGATAAACGTTCTATCCTACAAGAATTATTTATATAATGACTCAATTAATATTACGTTAATTTAAATAAATAATAAAGTTTGAATTTGAAAATTTTCTTAAATAAATTAAGTCAAACAATTTTTGGAAATTATTCAAGAAAATTTTCATTGACAAAACGTTTCAGTAAAATTAAAAAAAGTATTTATTTTTATTTTCAATTTTTTCAAACACCGATTCATAATTTCTAAATTATAATTGAAAATTTTGAAGTATCTCATCAATTTTTTCTATTAATTCTTAATTGCTTTTGTAATATTTTACATTAATCACTACTTTAAAAATGTTTTTGAAATTTTTTTGTGTCCCTAATAAAATATCTATCTACATCTCTTATACCGAGAGAGTTTTTTTCTAATATTCTATCTGCTCTTGAGTTTTCTCCTAATTTTTATATCAAGTAATTATATCAATAATTTTAAAATTAATATATACATCACATCTATTTTAATCACTACATTTTTTTCTATTTGTTATACTTCAAAATTCAGGCGTAAATTTTTTCTCTTTAACAATTAATTCGTACACATAACTATGTCTCTAATGAAAAATAGATATAATAATATAATATACGATATGTGGAGAAATCGAGTGATGCTTCAAAAAATAAATAAATAAGACCGAAGCGTGAACGGCTCAAATAAACAAAATAAGAAGACCATAGGAAAAACAACAAGCATCAAAGAGATTATTCAAAATCAAATCCGACAACGAAAAAGAAACATAGAAATCAGATATGACGATTTGATTGCAGAATTTAATCGAAGAAAGAAGCAGGAAAAATAAAATAGAAAGATGAAAAAGATACTGAAAGATTCGAAAATCATACAAGAAAATGATTGAATAAACTAAATTATGGTTATTTAAAATGATAGATAAGTTGTGAAATAATATTTGCTATTGAATAATTTGTGAAAACATTATGTGTATACATTCATTTGCAAATTTAAGATCAATATTCACAGTGTACTTAAGTTCGTTACTCAAATGCAATGCACGTGCTTTGCTACTAGTATATATGTGTGTGTTAATCTAGGTGCAACATTATTATATTACTAAAGTATTAATCTTAAATGGTCTCAATAATTCTCAGGATACTCCATATATTTGCATCATATATTAGTGTAGAATAAATGCTCCATTCTTTCCATCTAGATCTTCTGATGAACAATTTTTTACATGTAAGATTTGACTTATATAGAAGGGGGATGGATGCACATTAATTAATTTATTTCAAAATACATCATTTGGAATATAGCAAGTTTAGCAGGATATATGAATTTCATGGAAAAACAACCTAAGTATTCTTTATAAAACCTTCATTTTATCATGTTCGTAAACTATACATTTCCCATGCGACTACTGTATTTCACCAATAAAGAATAAGAAAAATGGAAAGGATCAATGAGAAACGGGTGTAAAATAATAAAGAGAACTATGAGCAACGACATTCTAGAATACCACTGGTTGTTCTCCTTCAAGCTCTGATATAACGATCAGCGAGTCACTCGGGTCGAAAGTTAGATGCTCAGACTTCGGAATTGGGTTGATGACCTGCAGTATTTGAAACATAGGATCAATGTACTATTCTCATTTCAATAAATATAACCAAAGAAAGGCAAGCAAGCTACCTTCTTGTTCTGTTTGACATAACCGATGGCCACTTCTCTTCGGAGATGTGCTCTTTCTGATAGCTCGTTAAACGTGGGATTTTCACCTTCTTTTTTGTAGAGACTTATATCCTGTCCAAAAATCGTGAAAAATAAATACCATGAAGCTACGTGCTGTATTGTTCGACTCTTGATAGATCAATTCATGTTTCAGAAAACCAGCCAAAGTTCTCTCAAGTTTTAATGCAATAAATCACAATTATCAAAATGAATGCTTTGTAAACCTTAACGTAAATTTCATCTCCCTCTGCGTTAAGAATGTCTTTCCAAACCTCGTTCAATGCACTGTTCTCTGCCACTGCCAAAAAGAAAGATGGGACTTACTAAAATCAGCTTGATGCGACAGATGATTTTTTTTTCTTTTTTTGGTTTTGAAGATGGAGAGATGCGAATTTCTAAACCTTGAGCTGTCACAAGGCTCATTACTTCCTCTGCCGCAATATATGTGAGGGTTGGTCTGATCCTAGCAATCTATGAAGCAATGAGATTTAGCTATCAGCGATTTCTTTGAGAAATGGCTGTATAAAAGTAACATGGTGAGCGTGGCTGCATTAAAATAATCACTTTAGGTTCTTGGAAAAAAATTTACTTGCTTTCCCATTTTTGAATCCACAATTTCCACAACCAGATTTTGCACCTGCAAGATTCATCGAATTACTTTAAAAACATGAGATAAGTTTCCATATTGCACCTTATTCGAAAACAAGTGTTAGACAAAGTAAAGAGTTGGTGAATTTTAAACAACCGTACCTTTACTCCAAGTTTACCACATGTATTTTCAGCTAGAAGAAGACAATATGCTGAGTTTTTGTCTGTCCTTGACGAATCTATAAACCATTAAATTACAAGGAAAAAGATCAATCAAAAACCTGAGTCTATTTGATACAAATCAGCATCATACGCCTTACCTCCAACTTGCCACTCTCTATCAGATATCACGACAATTGAAAATGGAACACCTTCTTTCTGAAACACCCTTCGAAATTTAATAATGGTTTCTTCTAAAGTGAGATGATCCATTGGATTTCCAACCTGTGATGAATGGACAGACAACAGTACCATTGGGAACGAAGGTGAATGAAACGTAATGTAAAACTTGTTTAAATGTAATGACATACTTAGGGTGTGGTGTAGTTTTACCTGGTGAGAAACTTTAACATGTTTGAGTTTCCTCTGACCAGCCAGATTATTTGCCTTATTTCTCTCATCCATCGGAACCTCTGATAGAATTTCCTGCTCTTACGCATCCAGATACGAATAAATTTGAGATAAGAAAATAAAAAACTTTTCGCAAGAGAAATATAAGATACAGAGACAGGCAAAAGTTTAATGGAGTGTACCAACACGCTGCCTGGTCCAAGATAATTGTCATATTCTTCTATCATTTTCACAACATCGTGGCGCCATCCGAGTATTAGTATGCATTCTTTTGGACCTAGGGACGAGTCTGATGCCTTCATGCAAATGTTCGAACAAAATCAATCCGTAAGCTAAGAAATGCACAATAACAGCAGTTATTCTTCACTTGGTAAGGCATACCTTGGAACCTGATTTTTTTGGTCTTTTTACCATATTCTGCAGCCGCTCTCTTGTAACATCAGATGTTAGGCTTTGGAATATGTTTCCTTGATTTATGGCCTCGAGATCATTGGTCAAACTATCATTTTCTCGTGGATATGAGAGTTTTGGTTTCTTCTTTCCATGTATAGGTGCAATAAACAGAACCTACGTGTGTTGTATGAATGCTTATTACACATGCTAGAGTGAGAAATGGAAAACCAGTACCCGATTTAGAAGACTTTTACATGATTTTGAACATATTTTCACGGCATGGTTGCTAGACAGTCAAACCCATAATCCTTACAGTAAATTGTTACGAAAATACAAACTGAAGTACATTCGCTATCCAAGATTTACATACCTTGTCAGTTACTTCCAAAATTTCTTCATCATTTGGGTGAAAACTAACCCTTCCATCCCGATAAAGCCCACAGACAACTGCCTGAAAAAGGTAAAAGAAAAAAGAAAACCAAAAATTCATTGATTCAGAAACCTAAAGAAACAAAAGAAATTAATATACCACATACAGGATGGTTATTATATACCTCTTGAAAACCACACCTCAATTGCCTGTAAGTTAGCCCTGCTAAATTAGGAAAATTGCAAAGATTGAACACATTTTCTGCAATATCGAGATATCCATGGTCAGAAATTAGCATGAGATTTAAAATCAATAAGAAAGAAAAATGCATAATGTCATTCAAATCCCATGTTTTGACGTGTCAAGAGAACAGTTATATCTTTCAATTTCCTAAAGCTTAGAGAAGTATTGTTCCATAGAGATAGCTGAAAAATACATCACGATAACTATCATGACAAGGAAAAGAAAGGATATGGATTTACTTTGATAGTTTAGCAAGTGTTTGTATATCTTTATCAGCCCTTTTTGTCTAGAACACTGAACAAATAATTTAGATGCAACATTTTCGACAGGCTCCACTTTCAACCCTGAGATTGATTTTAAAAGCTGACAGGTGTTTGAACTTGAGACCTGTATCACAAATTAGAGTAAAACTTTACAACTCATAATGTAGAAAGAGACCATCCATCTGAAACTAACCTCAACTATAGTAGGTACAGAGGTCATCATAAGAACGGGTTGTAGAGCAAGAACTGTTAGAAATGCATCCGTGTCAACTTCATATCTAACAAATTAAAGATTTAGCTTTATGTTTCAGATTTTACAAAATCAAATGCATCAAAGACAATATCTCGATAAAAGGAAAAAGGGCATAAAATACAAGCCTTGTTATAAGTCATATATGAAGAAAAGAGTTAGAAAAAATTCAGCTCTGTTGAAATATTGTGGGTGAAGTTGGCATTCCTCAAACTCACTGGTCACTACTACGATTTTAGGGAGCGCTGGGAAACCAAGTTTTTTGTCAAAGCCTTCTTAATTCATAATCAAATTCAGTGAAAATACTAAAAATACTAAATAATTTTATAAACTGTTGTCAATCACATGCCCATTAAATTAAACAAGTTATCCAGGACCAATTAAGTTCTTACCGATCTCCCTTTGTTGGTAATATGATTATGGCACGTGCCTTCTTTGCTGCAGCTCTTTCAAATGACTTAGTCAAGCTTAGACTACAACTGCACCAGTAGATGTTATGTCAGCAGTCAGGCGTAAAAACAACAATTGCAAAAGACTGCTTGATTCAAGATCTTTAGATAATTAAAAGATTACTGGATCTTTAAAGCGATCAATTCTTCTTGCCTCTCAGAAAAATGCAATATAAAAAGGTCATGGAAAAAATAATAGGATAATGTATTGGAAAATATAGTGAACGAATAACGCAAGCAAGAATTGTTTGCTTTTCCAGTTTACTGGCAATCATTATATGCTTCAGTAGTAATTGAAAAAAATGAACTAGGGAAATGCAATATATATTTCCAATATTGATTGGAAAATATGTTGCTAAGTTGAGATGTAAAATTAGGTGATCAGTCCCATTGAAATGCTAATTGTAAAGGTGCTCCAAGTTTTATTTAAATTTTATGCATAAGTTCTGTGTATAAAATTTTTAAAACGATTCACAAACATGTACAGCACACCCTTATGTTAAAGCCACAGATTGTCATTAAAAAAGAAGAATAATATTCGACAATGGTAACCTTTCGAGGCAAGTGTAAAACTGAGTCAATATGTTATCTATGCACAAATAATTTGTCACATTCTAAATCATAAAGTGCATAAATACCAAGGACTTGTTAAATCTCATCCTCCTCTAGACACCTGGAACCCATATGAAAAGTTCATGCTTTTCCCATATGTGATCAGGCAACTATTATTTCTTTAGTAATTAGGTGACAATAAGAAGAACATGGCCCAATACCATAAGTTCTCTTACATATTGTTAGGAATTAGGACGCTTGATAAATTTTCCCTACTTGGCCATTTGTAACAACACACTGATGCTTTCAGGAAATAAACAGTATGTGGACATGTTTTAGGTATTAAACTAAGAAAGATGTAATCACACCATTTGTAGGCGCTTGTTTACATATTTTGTTAAATAATATACCTTTTTGTCAGAATATCAATATGACTGAGATCTTTAGCTATGTTGTCGGCAACTTTATCCATCTGTTTCCTTGGAAGGTCAGACAAAAGTAGGATTCTCTGTCTCCTGGAACATGTCATTAGATATGACAGACGGTGCATAATCTTAACGTAGTGTATAAATGTCAATATTCATGACCAATTACCTAGCTGTAGCAGTGCCTAACCGAACAGAAAATTCATGATGCTTATTTATCTGCTTCAGGATAAAACTCAGACGACTATTAACTCCACAAATGATTATATGGTCAGTCTCCAGAACTTGTATTTGTGCCCCTTCTCTGAGCCTTTGCATATTATTCTGCCAAAATGCTAATCAGAGGTACAACTTTCCAACAGATCTTTTGTAAAACACAGTATATTATCAGCTTACCCTAAACTGTTCGGTCATGGTGCTCAATAGCCGAGAATAGAACAGTATGCCCCATATAGCAAGCAATAAGCCAATAACACGCTCAATCCTAGTTCTTTGCTGTAGTTGAATCAAAGAATGATTTTTAACAGATAAAGTTACTACTTCATTGTTTGTCAACCAATATGCCAGAGTTAAAATTTTTATCAAGTGACAAGATCAAATTGGCAAAGATGGATCACACTTTCAAGTGAGTTGATGATGAACACAGGCATGCCCAAGCCTCCCAAAAGCAATCCTCAAGAGACCGAGTGCTACCCCTGTACTCCGATTTATACATTTTGCAATCAGAAAATACAAGATTCTAAATGTAAAAAAAGATTGTAGAGGCACCAACCATAAGTAGATTATACTTAATAAAATGTATCAGATAAAGGATCAGTCGTGATTAAGCAGCAGAAAATATGTAAAAAAATATTCAAACACATAGCTCAAGTAACTTGTCAAATCTCAAACCATAGTTGTCAAGGGCGCAAGGCGCACCGAGGCGCACACGGGCTCTGGAGCCTGAGGCGCAAGGCGAGGCGCGCGCCTTACCGAAGCAAGGCGCACATTATTTATTTTTTAAAAAAATATATTTATCTTAGAATAATATATTAATATATTAAAATATGAAATAATTAAGTCACGACGTCACACAAAACAACAAATAATTAATAAGTTCATTATAATAAGTAACACGATTAAAATTCTTCAATCATCCAAATCAAGTTCATCTTCTTCCATCGAATCATCAGAGTCCCTAGAACTGATACCTGAGCTTTCTTCAATAAATGGTTCTTGGCCTTTCTCTTATTCACGCTGTCACGTTGGCTTCTGTAATGCTGTTGCAGTCTGCACACTTCTGCTCTTGTCGCCTCATGATATTTAATTTGTTAACTGGGCTGCTAGGGTTTAAGGTTGGGTTGGGCGGCCTATTACATTTTAAGTTAATATTAAAAAAAAACAGAGAAGTTGCATTTTCAAATGCAACTTCTCTGTCACTGAATTTAAAAAAAAAGGCAATCTCAGGCGTGCCTAAGGCGCGCCCGAGAGCCCTTCCAAGGCGAGCCGAGGCACGCGCCTGGGCTCGCCTTTGTAAATCGTTGCGCCCGGGATTTCCCGAGGCGCAATGCCCGCGCCTGGTAGCGCCTCTCGCCTTGAGGCGAGAGGCGCTCGCCTTTGACAACTATGTCTCAAACAAGATGAACTTACGAAGTTAAGGTGGAGCCGAACAACAATCCATAAAATTCAAAGAAAATGAAGGAAACTTTTAGGTATGAAATTGGAAATTATTTCTGTCAGAAAGATTAATTGTACAAAAAAATGGGAAAAAAAAAAAAAGAAGTTCCATTGACAAAAAGGCAAACCATGTTCTAGCTTCTGACAGAGCAAATTTGCTAATTGTGAGGCCAATATCATCTTATAAACACGATCCTAAGCAGAGTTAAGGGTTGGCTTTCAACATATTACACTGAAGCTGATCTGGTTTTAATACATAGAAAATACAAATTAATAAACTGCGTACAAAAAATTTAGCTCATTTACCACATAAAATAAGTAGACTTGGACAAAGAACAATATACTAGTACCCAGTAATTTTATAAATTTCACATAATCCTTGGGGTAAACAAGTAATCAAATAACCAATTGAAGCTACAAAACAGAACTTGAAAAGACACAACATAACTAGTCCTCGATATTGTTCTTCAAATTAATAATCATTACGCAACCTGAACTTGAAGAAGAGGAAACCACCAATGATGACAAACGAGAAGCATGCAACGAGGAGCACAATAAAAAACCTGCATGAATACAAATTAAGTACTCCTGTTAACCAGTCAATACAATTACATAAGGTCAAATCAAGAATGCCTGCAATAAAGCATAGGTAAAATGTTCGATATATTTTCCTTTACAAAAACATGAGGAACTTAACACGTGTAAATCTTTTTTTTTATTGGATTGAACCTAAAACTGAAGTATTGTACCTAGTTATCAAATTCATATTGTAACGGGCACAAATATCACGCTCTCGTCTCGTATAACAAAATCCTATGTGTTGTACATGACTTCATTTAACTAACAAATTCTCGTGATTCACTGTTCACATAATTTCAACTGACATGCAAACCAATTAACAAATCTCACAATAAGTTTTCTTGGAAATTCAAGTTGGTTAAGGGCGTGTTTGTGTTTTAGGACAAGCAGCCACTCATTAACCAGTAATACTTTCACGAAATAAAAAACTAAAGTGGTATCTGACTTGTAATCCGTCAAAATAAAATAATCAATGCACATAAAACACTTTACGTCAACTGAAAACTAACGACTGAAGATAACCTGAAGGTGGTGTTTGCTGTACTTACGTGGCAACATTTCTCTCTAATTGAATGTTGAATAAATAAATTAATCGAGCAAGACTCCATTTGAGATCTTGAAATGAAGGCAATGAAACATCCAATTGAAGCGGTGTTGGTTTACTAAAGGAGTTAGACATGCAAGCAAAGGGCAAACTTGAAGTTGCAAACACTTGAATTGCACAAAAGAGTGGTTCCCGGACAACTTTCATCACCGAAGTATTGCTACATGAATGCATCATTCTGACTAAAAAACATGAGAGGGATGCCGCCAGGAGTTTTGATCTAACATTCTGCACAGGCTACAATACGAATGGATTAGTCACACTGTATACCTAAAGACAGACAAGAAGTTAAAGAAATTCCAAAGATTCTCTGCTCAGGGTCCATTATACAAACAAAATCAACTCAAATTGAGTTTACTTGCATTTTTTTTTGCATGCGATCTCATTTTAAAAAACTCATTTTGGACCATTTAACACGACTTAAGTTCTAAGCTGATGCACAAACCTGAGGACCATTCTTTGGGAGTATATCATTCTCACTGACAGAACCGTTGGTTTTCCTTGAAGGGTCGAACTTATCCAATGTTACTTTGCAGATTATCTTCTGTTGTTCTGGAAATAAATCATAGCAAAACTGAGTAGCACATAACAGATCAACATTGACACAAAACTCTTTATCCGATGCTCCTCTGATTACAGAAAATTTACATGAAGAATCTCTAGTAAAACAATCAGTGCAGATAATTGAAAACAGTTACAAGATGAAGAAACTTGAACTAAACGATAAGTACACGGGGATCAAAGCTTACCTCTATTGTTTATTGAGAAGTACTGTACATGCAAAGGTGAAATTACCATGCATCCGCATGAATGCAGACTTGACTTCCTGAAATTAACAATGCTGCTAGCTTTTAAAAAAAATCTCTAAACAACTAATTTACAATGATCAAGTACAAACTAACAAATTAAATCAATTATAAGGCATAGATATAAGTGGGAATGACTTTATGAAACGATGTGATGGGCTTCTCTAATTGTGTAAATCATTTTTATGAACTAAAGATGTCTGCCGCTCTCTCTCTTAAGCCTCACTCGTGCCAAAGATGTTACATTATCAATATCTAGGGAAACAGAGAAAAAATATGCTCATAGCATGAATAATACACTAGTCTTAATCCATTATTCATAGGGAAAACTATCGGTTTCATAAACAACACTTGAAGTTTGCATGATTTTTCAGCTGAATGTCAGTTGCCATTCAGAATTCAAATTCCATGTTTTGATCCAAAATACATGAGTTCGTCCCATTCAACTAAAATTTTAGGTCTGGACACTCCCCTCTTGCAGCTGTGACATTCATAAGCAGCTTTGATGCAATGACACTTGATACAGTTCCAGTGCTCCGGGGAAAAAAAAAAGCAAATCATTAAACTATAATACCGTAATGCAATCTAACAAAGACAGAAAACGAAAACTCCTTCCGACGCATTTACACACCAAGAAAGAATAGTATCAAACAAGGGCAAGTATATTGTATGGGCTGAGATACCGATGAGCTTTTGGTTCAGAAATTTATACATACATATTGTTTGTAACTTCTCGCGTACACACAATAGATTCTCCACCTCTGTTAAAACACGCACAAAGATTAAACCTTTACGCACACGAAGTAAGAAAAACAGGTCACCTCTTAAAAGAAGAATTCTGATTCAATCTGGGATTTCTTGTCGAAATCCATGGCCGAAAGCTGTTTAATTGCATCATCATTTTCAATTCGAAACTTTCTTTTCAGGCGATAAAAATCAAGGTTTAAATGTATATACGGATGACACGAGTAGATAAGCAAATTCTTGAGACACTTTCAGTCCGCTAAATGCATGTTGTAGATATGAAAATCCTTCTGGTAAAAAAGCTTATAACGAACACAGAAAGTGACCCAACTTTTCACCCAACCGACTTCATTTCATAAAAATGCCAAATTTAATTCAATTCTAAAAAAACTTTTTAAATTGTTGATTAAAATTTTAATCCTAACAAACTAATTAAATCAAATAATGGGGAAATTCTTTTTACATGTTTTCCTTCGATTATATGAAAATTTTGATTACAGTTTTTGGGTATATTAATTCAAAATCATACTGTATTAATCAACATCCCTCCAACGAAAAAAAAATATTAAATGTTGATAAAATATGACATGTAAAAATTTGGAAAATTCAAAACAAAGTTTGTTGACTGATGTTACACTACAAAAAAAAAAAAAAAAGGAGTAGCGACGTCGCTAAAAGGGTAAGACGACGGTTGTAGCGACGGTTTGAAAATCCGTAACAGGAGGTCGCGTCACTATCTATCAGCGACGGTTTCATTTTCATAACAGGAGGTCGCGTCACTATCTATCAGCGACGGTTTCTCAAAAACCGTCGCCCGTAGCGACGGTATTATTGAACAAGACAGTCGCTATTTTAGCGACGGTTAACGAAGAAACCGTCGCTACTTTAGCCACGGTTATAAACACACCGTCGCTAATATAAAGCGACGATTTAAAAGCGACGGGTTTCGAAAAAAAAACCGTCGCTATATGAAGCGACAGTTTTTAAAAAACAGTCGATATATTAAGCAACGTTTTTTCAAAAAACCGTAGCTTAATGAAGCGACGGTTTTCGGTAGATAAGAAATTAAAATTAATTAAAATACTACGCCAAATTTCATAGATACAATACACCGATAAAATTAAAATTAAATATTAAATTTTCTGTAAAAAAAACGCTTTAAAAACTTAACTTGCGTGAAGATATGCAGATCCACGTAACGCTGGAAGATCACACCGACGAACAAATCTACTGTTGAGATGAGTGTCTCCCAAAGAAAGGTATCGTCCAGTTGGCAAGCTCTTGGAGAGATCAGAACTGGAAGAGAAGTTAGTGATAGTTATAAAACTCAACTAACTAACCGGTGACAATCCAAAAAAAGGTAAGGAAAGGCTAGCTGTTAAAGTCATGAGAGAGATCGTGATGAAAAAAGAGAAAGGAGAGAAGAGAGATTGAAACACGAGAGAAAAGATAGAAAGCCTGAAGAACTAAGAAATAAGTGAGAGAGTTTTCTATGTGTGTGTGATCTATTACTCTCTGTAAATTTCTTTCTGGAACTCCAACTCATTGGTGATCAATAAAGAGTTACTGGCTGTTTTCCCGTGGATGTACGCCGCAAGGCCGAACCACGTAATCTGTTGTGCATTCTAAATTCTTTTTTAACTTGATGCAATTGTTCTTGTGATCGAGATCATCTGGTGTAGATTGTTATATTTGATTAAAACTTCAACAAGTGGCGCCGTCTGTGGGAATCGAAGCCACGACACGACACGACACGAACAACAATCAAGAAGATGGGATCCATGAAATTTGAAATCGAAAAGTTCAACGGGAAGAATGATTTTGGCCTATGGAGAATCAAAATGAGAGCAATCTTAACACAACAAGGTCTGGAGGAAGCATTGAAAGGAGAAGAAGCCATGATGGGTGATCCGAAAGAAAAGAAACAAAATCTCGCAAAGGCACAAAGCGCAATCATTCTGAGCCTTGGAGATAAACCTCTGCGTGAGGTCTCCAGAGAAGTGTCAGCAGCTGCTATGTGGACGAAACTCGAATCACTCTACATGACTAAATCACTAGCCAACAGGTTGTATATGAAACAAAAATTATACTCGTTCAAGATCAGTGACGAGCAAAATATCTCTGAGCAGATTGATGAATTCATCAAGATCGTGGATGACTTGGAAAATATTGAGGTTAAATTGGAAGAAGAAGACAAGGCGTTAATCTTGTTAAACTCTCTCCCAATGTCATATGAAAACTTCAAGGATCCACTCCTCTATGGCCGGGAGCAGTCAATCTCATTGGAGGAAGTACAATCTGCAATAAGGGCCAAAGAATTGCAGAAAGGAATGAATCCTCATGGTCATTCACAAGGAGAAAGCCTAAACACAAGAGGAAGACCTGCGAGAAGACAGCAAAGGAGGACCCCCTTTCGATCAAGATCCAAGAGTCAAGTAAAATACAAGTGTTTCTTATGCCACAAGGAGGGATACTTCAAAAGAAATTGCCCTGAAAGGAGAAAGAAAAATCAAGAAAGAAACAATGAGGATGGTGAAGCCTCTGTCGCATCTGATGGATATGACACAACAGAGGCATTGGCCATATCAGACCAAGGGACATCAAATGAATGGATTCTAGACTCTGGATGTACATTTCACATGTGTCCTACAAAGTCATGGTTTGAAACTCTGCAAGAAACAGATTTGGGAGTGGTCATCTTAGGAAATGATAGATCTTGCAAAGTAAGAGGTATAGGCTCCATCAGACTTAGAATGGATGATGGCACCTACAAAATCTTACAGCAAGTCAGATATGTACCAGATCTCAAGAGGAATTTGATTTCACTAGGAACACTAGAATCAAATGGATGCTCTTTCAAGTCAGAAAATGGAAAATTAAAGGTACTGAAGGGATCCTTGGTAATCATGAAAGCTGAAAGAAAGAACTCCTTGTACATCTTGCTGGGAAACACAGTGCTGGGAAGATCGGCTGTAGCAGAAAACAAAAATGATAAAACATGGCTTTGGCATTTAAGACTTGGCCACCTAAGTGAAAAGGGGTTAATGGAATTATCAAAACAGAAACTTCTTTGTGGGGACAACATTCAAGGGATGGACAATTGTGAATTCTGTATATTAGGAAAAGCAAAAAGAGTAAAGTTTGAGCCTGGAAAACACTCTACTTCGAGACCATTCGAGTATGTACACTTAGACATATGGTTCCCTCAAGGACAGCAACACATGCTGGTGGAAGATATTTCATGTCAATAATAGATGATTACTCTAGAAGACTTTGGGTCTATGTACTTAAAACAAAAGATGAAGCATTTGCAAAGTTCAAGGAATGGTTGGTATTGTGCGAAAACCAAATAGACATGAAGCTCAAGTATCTTAGAACTGATAATGGATTGGAGTATTGCTCAGAAAAGTTTAACCAACTATGTGCAAAGAAGGGTATCTTGAGGCACAAGACAGTTGCCAGGACCCCCCAACAAAATGGGGTAGCAGAGCGTATGAATCGAACTCTATTGGAAAGAACAAGATCCATGCTGTTAAATGCTGGGCTGCCAAAAGTCTTTTGGGGAGAAGCTGTGACTACAGCCTGCTATCTAATCAATAGGTGCCCTTCAAGTGCCATAAACCACAAAACCCCAATGGAGATGTGGAAAGGAGCTCCAACAGATTATAAAAATCTCAGGGTGTTTGGATGCCTGGCGTATGCTCACATTAAGAGAGACAATTAGAGCACGAGCAGTAAAATGTATCTTCATCGGATATCCAACTGGAGTGAAAGGATATAAGGTGTGGAATCTAGAAGATAAAGGGCCCAAGTGTTTCATCTCAACGGATATAATATTTGATGAAGCCAAAATGGGATACATTCATCATAAAGGCAAATCAACTCCACCAAGTGAGCCCCCCATGGAAACACAAATTGAGGTGGAGAACTCTGAGAATACTGAAGAAGTCTCTCAAGAATCCATTGAAACTGATGATCCCAGAAAACTGGAAGAGGGCACAACAGCCACTGGGAAAGATAATGGCTCCTATATGCTGACAAGAGATAGAAAGAAAAGAGAAATAAAACCACCCCAGAGGTTTGGACAAGCTGACATGGTTTCATTGCACTAAACATAGCAGAGTACATAGAATCCCCAGAGCCAAACTCTTATAGCGAAGCCATGGAATGCACACAAAGGAACAAATGACTTGATGCTATGAATGAAGAAATGAACTCATTAAACAAGAACAAAACATGGGAATTGGTGGCCAGACCGAAGGTGCAAAGAGTGGTGGGATGTAAGTGGATATTCAAGCTCACAGACTCTGGACCAAGAAATGGTGAAGTCCAATATAAAGCTAGACTAGTGGCCAAGGGATACACTCAAGTGGAAGGAATTGATTTCAATGAAATCTATTCCCCCGTCGTTAAACATGCATCCATCAGAATTCTATTGGCGTTAGTTACACAATTTGATCTGGAATTAGAACAACTTGATGTCAAAACAGCATTCCTGCACGGAAATCTGGAAGAAACCATATTCATGGAACAACCAGAGGGCTTTAGAACTTCAGAAAATAAAGAAAAGATATGCCTGTTAAAGAAATCGTTATATGGCCTAAAGAAAAGTCCCAGACAGTGGTACCGACGGTTTGATGAGTTCATGACACAAATTAACTTTGTGAGAAGTAACTTTGATAGCTGTATATACCTAAGAGACACTAGAAAACAACCCAAGATCTTTCTGCTTCTCTATGTTGATAACATGCTAGTTGCAAGTAACAACAGAACTGACTTGCAAGATCTCAAAAGAAAATTAAGTTCTAAATTTGAAATGAATGAATTAGGAGAGGCGAGAAGAATTCTTGGGATGGACATCTATAGGGATAGGGAAAAGAGGACCTTGTATTTGAGCCAAGGCACATATATAAAGAAAGTTCTACAAAGAGCAAGGATGCTTACATCAAAGCCAGTAGGAACACCAATCGGCCAACACTTCAAATTATCAAAAGATCACTCTCCAAACAGTGAAGCTGAAGAGGAAATCATGAAGAACAAATCCTACGCAAATGGGGTTGGAAGCATTATGTATAGCATGGTATGCAGTAGGCCCGACCTTGCATATGCTATGAGTGTGGAATCAAGATTTATGGCCAACCCAGGAGAATTACATTGGGAGGCTTTAAAGTGGACCATGAGGTATTTGAAAGGAGCCTCAAACTTGGGATTGATGTTCAGACAACAAGGAAATGAGAAACAACCACTGGTTGGATTCGTGGACTCTGATTATGCAGGGAATGTGGATACCAGAAAATCACTTACTGGATTTATCTTCACTCTCTATGGAACGGCTATCAGCTGGAAAGCCACTCTACAACCAGTAGTTGCATTGTCAACGACTGAAGCAGAGTATGTAGCTCTCACCGAGGGAATAAAAGAGGCAGTATGGCTCAAAGCCATACTAGAAGAACTTGGTGTGAGTCAGCAGTGCGTAGCTGTTCACTGTGATAATCAAGGAGCAATACATCTCTCTAAACACCAAGTCTTCCATGAAAGGTGTAAACACATTGAAATAAAATTACATTTTATAAGAGACATCACAACAAAAGGCCAAGTTAAGGTAGAGAAAATCTCAACTCATGATAATCCGGCATATATGATGACAAAAGCATTACCACAAGCTAAGTTTAAACACTGCTTGAACTTAGTCAATGTGGTAGAATTGGAATAAAACCACAGGTACCGGAAAACAGCCTGTATTTGGAAGCCAAGGTGGAGATTGTTGAGATGAGTGTCTCCCAAAGAAAGGTATCGTCCAGTTGGCAAGCTCTTGGAGGGATCAGAACTGGAAGAGAAGTTAGTGGTAGTTATAAAACTCAACTAACTAACCGGTGACAATCCAAAAAAAGGTAAGGAAAGGCTAGCTGTTAAAGTCATGAGAGAGATCGTGATGAAAAAAGAGAAAGGAGAGAAGAGAGATTGAAACACGAGAGAAAAGATAGAAAGCTTGAAGAACTAAGAAATAAGTTAGAGAGTTTTCTATGTGTGTGATCTATTACTCTCTGTAAATTCCTTTCTGGAACTCCAACTCATTGGTGATCAATAAAGAGTTACTGGCTGTTTTCCCGTGGATGTACGCCGTAAGGCCGAACCACGTAATATGTTGTGCATTCTAAATTCTTTTTTAACTTGATGCAGTTGTTCTTGTGATCGAGATCATCTGGTGTAGATTGTTATATTTGATTAAAACTTCAACATCTACAAAATTAATACAAAAATATGTTAGTACAAAGTAAAAAACCGATAATGCGAAAAAATCTATAGACTTTCGCTACAAAGTAAAAAAAACCGAAAAGGCGAAAATCGCTAAAGTAAAAATGTTCGAAAACTTCGGTATATAAAGAATCATAGCGACGGTTATTGAAACAACCGTCGCCATTAGCAACGGAAACGCGACGGTTTTGTAACAAAACGTCGCCGATCTAGATCGGCGACGGTTGTTGTTCAAATGTCGCTATTAGCGACGGACAAGAATAACCGTCGCCACATATGGCGACGGTTTTTTATTATACCGTCGTACATATAACCCGTCGCACAAAATAGCGACGGGTTTTGACAAACGGTCGCTAATATAGCGACGGTTAATGTCAAACCGTCGCTACAATAGCGACCGTTTTGATAAACTGTCGCATACTTTTGTAGGCGACGGTTTAATGAAACATCGTCGCTATTATAGCGACGGTGTATCAAAAACCGTCGTCATATTAGCGACGGTTTTTGAAAAACTGTCGCTAAGTAGCGACAGATTATCTAAAATCGTCGCTATATCAAGGAAGCGACGGAATTATCAAAAGATGTCGCTACAATTGCGACGGTTTAGTAAAAACCGTCGCTATACTAGCAACGGTTTGTCAGAAACCATCGCTAATCTCACTTTTTTTTGTAGTGTTATCATAAAACAAATATTTTCACGATGATTTCTATAGCAAAATCTTGAAAAGAGTTCGATTAAAATTATTTAAAATGAAATCGGAATGATTTGGAAGTTGTTGCATTGATCATTTAGGTATAATTATATGGAGAAAAAAGTCTTCTTTTTACTGCTTATTATTACACCTTCGAATTGCTCTCGAATCTATTGTCAAATTTTTCACTAAAAGATAAAAGTAATCATAGCCATGATTGGCCGATTCTGTTTTGGAGAGCTTTACTTTATTAGTTTGGGTTAAAAAATGAAAATAATATCGGTTTGAAGGCAAGTTGGTCAATCCCTAAAAAGATTAAAATAATGCTTTTATCTTTATTTAAATTATCCAAAAAATAACGTAAAGATTTTCAAATTTTAATTGATAAGTCTATAGTAAAAAAAAAAAAAAAAGAAAAAATGTTGCTGATTCTCAAAATTATACTATGTATTTGAGACAATCGGAAAAAAAAATAAAATCTATATAATTGATATTTGGGATGAATAGAGTATTAACAAAAACAAACAAATTACAAGTTGACAATATGATGAACAAGAAAAACGTTTTTTTTTTTGTTGAGAAACAATAAAGTCCGAGAATAATAAATTATTTTTAGTGGTCCTGAATAGAATCAATATAGAGTAAAATTCATTTTTATCCCGTTTCTTTTGATATCGATCACAAATTCAACCCTTTTTGAAAAATAATAATTCATTATTACTTTATTTTGTTGATCTCAATGTTATTCATCATCGTCATCTTTTGGGGTAAAATATATATGACTAAGTCCAAGGGAAAAAGTATTGTAATAACATTTATCTATATAATTCAAATTCTTCATCAACTTTTGAAGACAATTTGCAAATCTATAATTTAGTCTCAATTACAAATTTGTACGAGTATATTGACATGAAAAATACTCTTTTTAAAACTACATTTGTTAGCGAAGCCAAAACAACTTGGACAAAATACCAATAATTTGACAAACAAACGAGTAGGATAGCATAAATGTGAAAACGATCAATAAAATTTATATTTAAAATAAAAAATAACATTTTTGACATAAAAATAATATTTTTTCAACATTGAACCGAATATAAGATATATCTCACGAAATTGAGACAAATAATTTTATAGAAATTTTTGTATTATTATTACTATATATATATATATATATGAGAAGTCTCTTATTAGACGAATCGATCATCGTAAGAATTTGTGTTCACATATAATATATATGCATCCATGTCTCTCAAAAGTTTTTCGTGTGTATGTCCGACACATGAATTATATATATGTGTGTGGTGTCATATCTTACCCCCAACGATATTTTTCGATAACACGATAGCCACTTGGACCTCACACTGAATTATTACATTATATGTCGAATTAGGTACTAACAATATCAGGGCTTCGTACAAGAGTCGTCCATCCACAAGCAAAACGCGAAGTCTCCCCACTCCCCACCAACCCACTAAATAAAGCAGGGAGAACCATATTATGATACCTTTTTTGAAATTTATCAACTCCATTACAAAGCACTTCCGACCATTTTTTTATACTTCAACATCGCCATCATATCGAACTTGAGAATGCCATAACATATAGAAGACTTCTAGGAAGAGGTAGTGGGACAAAAGTGCAACGAAAGCAAAATTGTGGCATCCGACTTTGATAAGCAAATAGACACGGAAAGAGATGTATGTATAGTGGGAGTGAGGTCTGATAGGAGTTATTATAGGCACGCGCAATGACTTGTAGGATTATGAGGGGGCAGGTGGCTCAGGTTTGACAAGGGTGGAGTCATCAGATTGATTAGTGGGATAGATGAGGGATGCAAGTGATATAGGCATGATACAAAGTGATTTGGATTGAAGGAATTGCATTGCAGCCCCCACGTCTTCCTCCATGAGTTTAGCTACCTCATTTTCTGTTTCCTCATTCGACCACTTCTCCCACACCTGCTGGTTAGATCCTATTTCACTCGTTTCACCCTGAAAGTAACAAACAGAAAAATAAATTTTGTATAATGACCTTTGCAAGCATGTTCATGTGACCAGTTGAAGTATTTTTAGTTACCTCCATGGATTGTAGTGGAATGTCAGCAACAAGTTGTGCTACTGCACCAGCCCCACCTAGCCTACTCATGCTTAAAACCTGTAGGAATTTTAAGCTCAATAAAACTGCCTTCTCCTATTTGGGCCTCGAGAGGACTTGACGAGTGTAATATATGGAATGCCACAAGAACAGGTCATGTCACATAATATCATAAACACGGAGAATCTTCTTGCACAATATTATGCGAACAAAGAGCTAGTTTAAATCCTTCAAACATTCTTGCAACAAGCCAAATACATATAGACCACAGGGTCGCCATATTTGTATTAAGAAAAGGTCCGCTATTTTGAAAAGCAAATATTTCATTAAACAATAAATTGAATAGTTCCAGCCTTTGTTTATCCTTGGTAGAGTGAGTCTACTAGGCGAACTGGTAGGACTAGTTTAGAAACTAAGGAGAACGGCATGGATCGCTAGGTCCGAGTTAGAAATGCGATCAAAATTCTCCCCAAGTAGGATTTGAACCTACGACCAGTCAATTAACAGCCGACCGCTCTATCACTGAGCTACCGAGGAACAATGGACTTAAGAAAGTTGATTCTCGTTCTTTGGACCAACGTATGACAAAAAGGAGTTCATCACTCTTTTTCACATACACCAACCGGGAGAAAAGGTTATGAAGAAAGCCCCAACTCCATTATACAAATGCTAAATCCTCGAATATAATCAACTCCATCAGTAAAAAAAACAAATGAAGTGCAATGAGGTGGACATAAGCCAAGTCATTGAAAAAACATCAACACTTAACAGAAATATCAATCAACAAATGTTAAGAACAAACTAAAATACAAGCATGATTCAAAGACGCCTAGAAAACAAAAAAAAAACCTAACCTTAGAAGAATAAAGGTATTATAGTCTAAAAAGTCTTGTGCGATGGCACAAGCATACAATAGAAAGCAATACTTGCAAACTAACGAAAAGTTAACCACTGAAGAATGGGAAATCTGGTTATGAAAACATGAATCTTCTTACCTTGACTTGGAGCCTCAAAAACTTTACATAGTCAAGTATCTCATCAAGCATGGCAGCCCTATCTGTCTGAAAAAAGAGAGGAGAAAAGAGATAATAAACTTCATATGGTAGGCGCATATTTTAATCCAAGTAGATAAAAGACTTGTGGCAAATGAAGATTATGCACCTTGTTGCAGCTGGGAACAAGTTCTTGCAATGCCTTGATTCGTTCTGATATCCTTTCTCTACGCAGCTGTATCAAGAAATATTAACTTTACTGTAATATATTAGCATCAATTTGAAGAATCACAAATTTCTTCATCAGAATATCATACTTTAGAGCTCGTTTATAATAAATATACCCGCTCAGCGATGCTATGAGGATCAGTTGCTTGCCCTCTTCGTGCACGAACTCTTGGCCTAATTCCAGGGGCATGTGGAACAGTGACTGCAGTGCTATGCGTAAGTTGCCCTTGAAAAGCCTGAGAAGTATAGCAAACTTATTTTGGCATCTAGCGTGATATCATCGATTTAACAAATAATGCCTCTGTTTTGGAAAAGCGAATACAAAGAGTAAACTGGAGAAACAGTTACCCACACTGATCACATATATTACTTCTGTTCAAAAATTGCAAACAGGCCTTATTTACTTCACTCAAAAACCGAAAATTCCAGTGAACATAGAGGAATTCAAAACAACACAAGTCATCACGAGACTAATCAAACACGCTTAGCACTAGCCTCAAACCTTATCCTGTCATATAATATAAACGCATTAGAAACTACTCACTCAGCAGAACAACTACGTTTAGGAGTGCACTGAAATAACCTAATTTTAGTTTCACATGGATAAAAAATTAAGAATTCGCACCTTCATCAGATTATCAAATTACTAAACTAGCTAATATACATTCCTGCAACTGAAATAGCCTGATTTTAGTTTAACCTGGTAAAAAAATAAAGAATTTGCACCTCCACCATATGCATCAACCTACCAAACTAACTTATATCGATTCCTGCTATCTCCAGACAATAACAACCACCCATGCTTAGTAATTCAAAAATAAATAAATAAATAACTAGAAAAGTCACGCCTAAATCAGCTAGCTGCAACAAACGGCACAAAATTAACATTATACAAAATATCTATACATTTACTGTACGACCTGCTGAACCTGAGGCACGGGGTGGCGGATTGCATGGCCCTGTAAATGGTTAAAGGCTGGATATAGACTTCCGATGTTATTATTAACCGCTTCCCTTTCCTGCAAGAACAGAATTCACAGTACCCCGTTAATGGTTTACGACAATCAAACACCAAGAGAGGACTGAGGACCAGGGGCGACGAGACCAATTTTAAATAATATGTTTTTTATAAATCCAAATTCCCCGCGAAGCAGTTAAACCGCTCCCTCGAAAGCCCCATAGTTTAAGTTCACTCCGTCCCAAGCACGCCACACACAGTTCACACATACACAGAGTCTTGGAAACACGATCTCTCGTAAATTGACACTCATATCAACCCCAAATTGAACCAGAAAAAGGGGCTAATGCTAAACGCTAAAGCTTACAGGCTTCACCGTAAAGCCACCACAGTAACTAACCGCTTCATGACCGTTATCTAGGCTAAGGCCCAACGGAAACAACGTGTGATTGTGCAGACCAGAGCCTACAGCAGCAGCTGAGCCAAGATGGGATACACTGTGATTCAAAGATGCCGTTTCAGACGAGTTACCAGAGTCGGCTCCGGACAGCCCGGTATATGAAGGGATCGAGAGTATTTGCTCGAGAAAGTCATCTGCTGCGTACCCATCCGGTGGATTCATCGTCATGCCGGAGACTTCAGGACGGTTTACCGGAATTTTGGGGCTAGGGTTTGTGTTGTGAAAGGTCAGAACTTTTCGCGAAAGTGGCAATGTCTGTGTTTTCGTACGCTTTATGTGGGACGCGTGTTTTTTCGAAAAGTGGGATTATTTTCGCAGAGAGAGTGGTAGGGCAAAAGTGTGATAAAGCAACTCTTCAGGGGGTAGGCAAACAATAGTTAAAGTTGGTATCCTTACCGCTCGGCATCATAATTTGTTTTAGTTGGGTAGATATTATACATAAATATTTAATATCTTAAATACTTGTGATTATGAGTGACATTTAGCTTAAAATATATAGATAGTATCAAACTTTAAGATTTTGTTTGTTTAATTTAAATTGCACATTTTATAGAGCCTTTTCGTACTTTGTACTTCGCTACAAGGATATCAAAAACTAAGACTAATTAGATAGTAAAAAACAATGATTAATTACATCCTAGAATTGTAAATCCAATTATTATCAACTTCCTCTCCTATTTTCCATCCAAAATCCCATTTACGCTAGCCCACAAAACTTTCCCTTCTTCATCAATAGCCTCACTACCCGAGATAAGCACGACCCCTATGAAAAAACATCCATTAGGCCATCGGCTAGATAATAGCATTGTGTACCGACAATGTGCATTGGTATGGCGTTGCAGCCTGATTTTAACTTTGGGCTCGCATGTTCGAGTCCAAGAGAATGTTGCTACTCTTGATGTCCTTGTGCACAACATCTGACCTTGTGTGCTCGTGGATCCATTAGCTACATCCATGGCAATTCTTAGCCTTCTTTTCCATCTTATCTTTTCGTTCTTTCTTTGATGGAGCCACGAGTAAAATTAAAGGACCCATTTCTACATATTCATAAAGAAGGTAGCAATTAGATTCTTCCGGGAAAATCTACGCAAAACCCCTCAAAGCTTCACCAAGTTCCCATGGTTCACCTACGAAAACCAAGTCCAGGGATTAAAAAAATTCTGAGTCCAACAAACTATTATGCTTCTATGGCAATGAAAAAGTAGGGAAAATTTTTTATTTACTTTTAAAAAATAAAAATAAAGTGATAATTTGAAATAAGCGTGTGGAGCAATCTAATATGGCTGTCGTGAAATGTCAAATGAAAATTTTGTTTTCAAATTTGACATAATTTTGTAAAAATAAAATAAAGCTTCAAACTTAAAAAAAATATAAAATAATATTTACTAAAATGGAATATTATATCACAGTTGAATCATGGACTTTGTATCCACTTTTCACTATATAGACACATTTCTTATAGTCAACGTCGAGATTTTGACAGCATGAGTTGAACTTAAAAATTGGACCCCTCAAGATAGTAGTAGGTCACCTTTTTTCATATAAAAGAGTTTTTCCAAACAATAACCACATATTTCTTCATTCATTTAGTTCATAAATAATAGGAGCTTGGAGAACTTTTTATCGTCATTGTCATTCATATACGAATTAAATTGTATAATTCATCATTCATTTCATTACCAAAACTAACCAAATTGCAATATATTTCCATTGCATTCCTTTTCATTCCATAACCTTCAAAAGACCATATGTAACTTGAGGCTATACACCATCTTGGGATGCTTAGTAGACAGTAACTTGTACAATACCTATGACGGTAATTTAATACAACTACTTATAAAAAAAATTCAGAAGAGCAAAAGTATGTAGTATCAGCATCAGCCTTTTTTTACATTTTGTTCCTCACAGTGGCATTCTTCCGAATAATCTTCAGATTCTGGTGATTCTGTTTTGTGATTTACAGATGGATCGAGTAAGGGGTCAGCGTAATTTGATGCGTGAAAATCCACGAACAGGCCGGAAAGTTGTAGGAATTTTGTTACAAGTTAGATAGAACTACAGATGATACAAATCCAACAAAATCAGATGAACATGTTATGAACAATAATGCAGTTTCTTTATTAAAACTGTCCAACTTGAAGTAAAATTTCATTTACAATGTTTATATTCGTTATTTATTCAGGAAAGAACAGATCATTTTGTCTCACAACCTCTGCACAAGATTAATCCCACCCCCTGCTCGTTGATCCGATAAAATCCCAAAACCAATCTGATACCCCAAAATGCCAATAAATTTGATCATAGTTTGCACTGTATTACATCCATCCGGTAGACTCGATCAAACCCATCATTTTTGTTTTCATTTTATCAATTCCAACGAGTTCAGAGTATCTTGTTTTTAAAATTCCAACTTTTAAGATACCCCATTGTGCCAGGAGACTACAATATCGTTAAGCCCCAACTTCAACTCCTCCCAATGCAAATCCCCAAATTCCACCCAACCATCAAACAACTTCAACTCCACCAACCATAATTCTAGAGACACCTCCCAAATCTCCACAATTAAAACTACCCTTCCCTTGACCAACCCAATCCTGCCACCCTTCCCTCTCTGTATTCTGTATCCTAATTCCTCCCCAATCTTCATCACCTTCTCTTCAATCTCCCCTGCTTCCATCCCACAAGTAAATCTTATCTCTTTCCTATTCGCCTCGGCCTCAAAAATCCCAGATAAATCCAGCCCAGAAGACATCGAAATTATGTGAAAAGCATTCACTTTCGACATGGGTTTGAATTCTTTTTGTTCAAGAAACTCGGGTCCCAGATTTCGCTCTGTTTCTGAGCCGAGGCCCGAGATTGGGGAGTGAAAATGACTTCTTGAACCAAGAAAGATTGGTTAATTCGTCAAGGCTCAGTCTTGTCTTTGGATTTGGGTCCATGAGCTTATAAATTATACTCTTGGCTGATTTCGAAATCCAGTCTGGAATCTCGAATTCACGACGATGCATCGCACGGTACATGTTCAGTAAATTGCTGTCGTCAAAAGGGAGTCTGCCCACCAGAAAAACATATAAAAGAACTCCACACGACCATGCATCCGCCTTTTCCCCGTTGTATCCTTTATGGTAAACCACTTCGGGTGCGGTGTATGCCGGAGTGCCGCAGGCTGTGTAGATCAATCCATCTCTTTTCTGTTCAGAAAGAGCAGACAGCCCGAAATCCGTGATCTTTAACGCCCCTTTGTGATCCAAAAGGAGATTTTGCGGTTTTATGTCGCGGTGGACGACCTCGTTTTGGTGACAGAAGCGGAGTGCGGAGATAAGTTGTTGAAAGTATCTGCGTGCACTGGACTCAGAAAAGCGGCGACAGCGGCCGAGTTTGGCGAAGAGCTCCCCACCGGGGGCGAGTTCCATGACGAGGTAAATTTTGGATTTGGTAGCCAGCACTTCGTGAAGTTTGAGGATGTTCGGATGGTGGTGGAGGCGGCGCATGGCGGAGACTTCGCGGAGTATCCGGGCTTCCATCGCGGCGTCGACAGTGGCAGCCTTGTCGATGACTTTTATAGCGACTTCTACGGTATTGTCTTCTAGAGATCGGCCTTTGTATACTTTGGCGAAGCTGCCACGGCCGAGGAGAGAACCCAGTTGGTATTTTTCAAGGATGATTGAACTACTGCCACCGCCAGAGCTCGTGGTTCGCCTTATGTTGACGGTGGCGGATGTTGGTGGTGGTGATGGGGGATTTTCGGTGGGCATGGGACCGAGTTGGAGGAAGTGGGGATTACGGGATACCTGACGGTGGCTGCGGGAGTGTGACACAGGTTTTATACTGTAAAAGAGTTTTTATAATACTGAACATTTTATTTTATTTTGTTTTATTTTATTTATTAATTAATATTATTCAATGTCACTATCGAAGTTACAATTGCGTCCTAATTTTTGCCATTTTATGATTGTTGGCTCGGACTCTTGTCATCAGACACATTAATGATAAAAGTAATTTATACGACACCCTTGGCCTGTTTATCTCATGGTTATTTGCATCTCTGTGCACCTTGTATCTCGTATAATTGATCGCTTAAATCAAGGGTTTGATAGGGTACACACGATAACTGAATATCTTCCATGATTAATTTGTTATATATTTTGGATATCTATATATATTATCAATTTTAAACCTAATTATGTATATTTTGATTTTTGATAATTTTAATCAATTTTAATTGAGATTGTTGATGTTGTATTGTGCCAAAAAAATAGTGAAAAAAAACAAAAAAAAAACAAAAGGGAAAACATATGATGTGGACTGCCAATTGTACCATAGAGTATTGGATTTAAAAAAATAAAAAAAAAAATTGGACTGACTTGGGACACATAGGGTATGTTTGGTACGTGACGTTAGTTTTAAAAAAAAATGTGTTTTTGGGTTGAATTGGAGAATATAAAGTTTATTTACTCACATTTTCAGAATCAATATTTTCTATTATAGAAATCATTTCATGTCAAAATACACTAAATCTATTCACAAGGTGTGTTCAATTTAGAGAGATCAAAATGAGTCCAGATTCATCGGATTAACTCAACTTGTCATGGTAGAAACGCCGGTTGAATTAATATTTCACAATCCACAGTTTTGAGATTTGTTGGACTTATCAGTTTTTATTACATTGAGGCCGTGTTACATTTGTGGTTGAGCCCAGTTAGCCTATATAGTGGTGTCTTGCTCAAAAGGCCCATATCGGTATGGAGCAAAGAGCCCAGATCATCTTCGGACTCAGACAGAGTAAGAGATATGGAGCCTAAGGCTACTGAGGGAGAACTAGCGCGCGTAAAGAAAGTACTCTTATATAAAACATTCGTGGTTATGCAACAACTAGAGAAGTGGATTAGATAAACAAATACTCATACAAGCTCGGGCTCCTCCCAGCCTAGCCCGGACTGAGTAAGAATGTAACGACTCAGATTCAACGACTGTCTCTACGGTACAAAGACGAGTTTTTCCAGCGTGCATATATCCTCACTTACACGCACCCTAAGATTTTCTCAGGGGTCACCCACTCCAAAATGGCTTCACCCTATAACCACTGTCCGAGAACAAGCATGCATGCGTAAGGCCAAGGGAAAATTTGGATGAATAATTGAGTAATTTTTTTAATAATTATACTTCATTAAAAATTCTAGCTAGGAGAGGACGGCTCTAGGTTTGGTGCAAATAAATTACCTAAATTATAGGAGCAGCTAAAAAATGTAAAGATTGAAGCCCCTATATCAAATAGTTAACGATAAGGGGGAATTGGGAAAGCCCCTTAAAATTCTTATAATTAAATATATACTTTATTATTTATTTAATATTTTTAAAATGAAACTGGTGCTAGGAGATAAATAGTTTTATTATGTCACTCATGAACTTTGGAGCCATAATTTCAGACCATATAGCGACTATTATCTATAGCTTTTGATACAGTATCTAAATTAAATTGATTGGTAGTTTGGATTATTGGTAGATTTCAAGCGTTTATACATACTCAGTACTAGCTATAGTTTGTTCTTTGTATTTAAGGATGGCGGGTGATAAAACAAATCAAAGAAAGGAGACGCCTAACAATAGTAGTGTTGTTCAATCTTTTTGGCCAAAATATTTGAAACATGGCTGTCACTGCTTGATTTCACATGCCACGCAATTGTTTCTACTCCCTTTACTTGGGATTTTTTTCGGTTCGTCTTTCCACAGCAATGGCCAAGGGTTTAATCCTGACATGGGATCGACTAAAATCCGATATTAATGTATCGGTCGTCGTCTGTTCTTCGCTGATGGTTTCTTTAATCACGCTTTACTTCATGACTAGGCTGAGAAAAGTGTACCTATAGTCGATTTTGCGTGTTACAAGCCCAATCCTGAGGTTATGTGTAGCAGAGAACTGCTTACAAGAACATTTGCTGTTGTAAACCATTACACACCTGATCGAGAACTTAGCTTTTCTAAAGAAAATCGTGGAGAGATCAGGTTTGGGGCAGAAGACATCTTTCCCAGAACCGTTTTTCAGCGTGCCTCCGAATATATGCATGTCCGAGGCAAGAAAAGAAGCAGAGATTGTTATGTTCGGGGCTATTGATGATTTGTTAGCGAAAACCAGTGTAAGAGCCAAAGATATCGGGATTCTTGTGGTGAATTGCAGCTTGTTTAACCCAACACCATCTCTTTCTTCGGTGGTTGTGAACCATTATAAGCTTAGAGGTAACATTTTGAGCTACAATCTTAGTGGAATGGGGTGCGGTGCTGGGTTGATTTCTATTGATCTTGCCAAACAACTTTTGCAGGTTTGTAATTTTTTGTCACCCTTTTATATCTCTTATAAAAGCGGAATAGGATTAAATACACTCGGTATATAATAATAGTGAATTATCCACAAAAAATATATATGCTATCTATGAATAATATCAAGAAGAAGTGTCACACTCTTTCTAGCATAAAGTACGTATACCTTGATCAATCTTAGACTTCCAATTTAATCTTGAAATTCCATTTTGTTTACAAGTTTGTAGGATATCTTTCTTGGTAGAAAACCATGATTTTAGCCACATGAATAAAACAATGATGAATTTGATCGAGAGATTTACGCGTAAGTTTTCCACAAGCTGGTGAAAAGATCAGGACAATTTAAATTCTAAATTTAAAATAACAAAATATATTTTTTAATATTTTGTTGGAGAAATATTTAGTTTGTTAGTGATTTTAAATATATAGAAGCGTCATATTATTTTTAGAGACTTCTAATTAAAACATCGGATGTTACCATTTGGACAAATTGCTGCATCTACCCCATGATCACCTTCTACTACCAGTTTTAATATCCTCAAAGGTAAGAAGCACTGAATGTGCAGCAAATTGTGCATATTTCACGTTTAAAAGGATATGACCACAACGATTTAATTACTGCAAAAGATAATTCATATTGTCCAAAAACGTACACAAAAACTAATTTATACTAGTGCACATATTTTTTATAATTCATTTGATTTATATTTAAATTATGATCAATGTAATGATAAGAAATAGTGAGGGACTACGCTGTAATTTTGATATATGAATTAAAAAAATAAATAGAATATGAAAAGAGAAAAAAACAAAGTAGGAATTTAACCTGTAATTTGATATTTAGGAAAGTAGGTTCTATCCGCTAAGCTACATGTGACTTACAATGAAATTTAACACTTTATTAATAACTGTAATTAATAAAATAGACTATGACACTAAAAATTAGTTATTCTAAGCGTGCGTTGGTACACTAGTATATAATTATTTTTTTGACAGGAAAACTTATAATTTTATTCATAGCGAAAAAAATCCTTGATTACAAGATTTACTAACCAAATAAGAAAATCCCCAAACTTCCACGCAAAAGGTGAGGGAGATGAAATAGCAAAAGAAGCTAGTGAGTGCGCAACTCCGTTCGCCAAGCGTAAAACATGTTCTAGCTTTAATTAGAAGGCCTTGAGTTGCCAGAGTGTTTCTGATGGTTGCAGCAATAGCTCCAATATAACTATAGTCTTCCGTTGGGCAAGTGACTGCCTGCACTGCCAACAGAGAGTCTGATATAACCTGGTGTATCCTTAAATTTTGATTATGTATCAATTGAATCCCTTCATCAATGACAATGAGTTCTACAGCTACCACAGATAGAGGTTTTATAATCTGCTTCCCCAAAGCTAATAAGGGCGGGCCTTCATGATTCCGCACAACACCTCCAATAGCATATCTGTTGGAATTGACATTATAAGCCGCATCAACATCCAATCGCAAGTGATTAACTGGTGGTGCAATCCATATTCTCGATGATAATGAAGGTTCACTTCTGGCCGTAGCTGTTAGCAGTGAAGATTTTGCCTTTTGGTAGCTACATAGCATGGTTTCACTCCAATTGACATTAGTCATCATCTCCTTGGTCTCGGTGTTGTGTACTATTTGAAGCCTCTCCATCCATATCGCATGAGTTCGCACGGCAAAGGATTCAAAGTCCCTTCGATTTAGTTTTTTCTTCATCCATAGAGAAATGTCCAACACGTCCAACAATCAAGCCCTCTTTAAAAATGGTCAGAACATGGTTTCCTTCCAGCATGATTTGATTATTGGGCATGAGAATAACGCATGGCTCGTGGAATCATAGGCAAATTGGCACAATGCGCACGCTCCAGTGGTAGGGACATGATGTGCTAGTAAGTTACATGATGTAGGAATAATATGATGCACTCCACGCCACCTAAAAATACGAACTTTTGGAGGGAGTGAGAGAGACCATAAGAATTTCCACCACCTTTTTAGAAACATTTCCGAGCTATGAGCAGGAGGATCACTAATATATAATTATTAAAACAGACTATGACACTAAAAGTTAGTTATTCTAATGATCTCAAACTTAGTAATATAATATCGATGAATACATATTAAAGCACATAATTACTAATGTTTATATGTAATAGATTAATGCTTCTTTAACTAGATATATGTTTTTTTAATCAATGCAACAGGTTCACGCCAATTCCTATGCCTTAATAGTGAGCACGGAGAACATAACCCTAAATTGGTATAATGGCAACGATCGTTCGATGCTAATCTCTAACTGCATCTTTCGAATGGGAGGAGCTGCCATTCTCCTCTCCAACAAACCATCGGAAAAAAGTCGTGCAAAGTACCAGCTCATGCATACCATCCGAACCCACCAAGGCCCCGATCATAAAAGCTACAGCTCCGTATTTCAGAAAGAGGATGACGTTGAAAAAGTAGGCGTCGCGCTTTCGAAAGACCTAATGGTCGTGGCAGGTGAGGCCCTAAAATCAAACATCATGAAATTAGGCCCATCGATCCTCCCCATGTCGGAACAGATACTGTTTCTTGCCTCATTAGTTGCAAGAAAAGTATTCAAGATGAAAGTCAAGCCTTATGTTCCAGATTTCAAACTCGCTGTCGAGCATTTCTGCGTTCATGCTGGTGGAAGAGCAGTGCTAGATGCAGTCGAAAAGAATCTTGAGTTGAGTGGATGGCATATGGAGCCATCGAGGATGACACTTTACAGGTTCGGTAACACATCTAGCAGCACGCTGTGGTACGAGTTGGCCTATTTGGAGGCGAAGGGGCGGATTAGCGAGGGTGATAGGACGTGGCAAATCGCGTTCGGATCTGGATTCAAGTGTAACAGCACGATTTGGAGAGCGTTGAGGCGGATTGAACCGGCTAAGGAGAAGAATCCCTGGACTGATGAGATAAACGAGTTCCCTGTCGAAGTGCCAAAAATTGCCATTATCAATAGCTCTTGAATTAAAGTCATTTTTCATTGGATTTCCATGCTTTTTTAGTAGTTTAATATAATTAACTCATACATGGCGACTACAACGGATTTTTCTATAAATATCTTTCTAAATTGTTGTGTCATTTCCATGTGAGTCCTACAATGCATTTATTGGTTATGAAATAACTGATTCATTATTTTATATATAGTTAAATAATGAAATTGTTTTTATATTTATTTTAAATATGTTAACCATTTTATATGGTTATTATTTTATATTGAATATTCAATTATTATATTTATTTAAATAAAAAAGTTATAAATTACTTAGATATTCATTAATTAGTATATATACTAGATAAAAAAACAGTTTTAAGTTAAATGATAAATTATATTTTTGAAGGAGTAAAAAATATTTTGGTATACGAACTTTTGGTAAATAGGTAAATTGATACATAAACTATTATAAATGGTTTAATTGATATATGACTTTTAGATAAATTTTTTTAAGTCTGATTTTTTTTTTTATTAAATTCAATTAGATATTCATTTTTATTTTTAAAATTTTCAATTACTTTTTTAAGAAATATATATTTATTTTTAAAAATATATACTATGATAAACTATCATGTTATTTGTATTAAAGTATTATAATTATTAATTAATACAAATATATCTCAAGAAATAAATTATTTAGTCAAATATAATATATTTAAAACATATTTATAAATATATAATAAAATAATATTATTTTTCTTTATCAATATATGAATATTATATATTAATACAATTACAACTCAATTAAATCATATATAAAGCTAAATATACTTTAATATATTGATAAAATGTAATACAATAAATATTTATCGCCGAGACTCTGAGGTATTGTTGTCAAACGATCGTAGCACTGAGATGTGTGACCTTCTGAGAAATTCACGTGCGTCAAGCTGCTGACGTTGCGCCGCTTGATATGGTTGGCTAGGCGGTTCTTATAAGAGTGATGTCGGATCTTAACGGATAATATTATCTCTGTTAGAGAAATGATCGATGGTAGCTAGAAAAATGGTAAAACTGATTTATATGGGATATGAAACAGTATCAGCAGATAGACACGCACCTCTCTCGATTCATTGACGTAACAGTCTGACACATTAGCACACAAATATGTGTATTATGCACTATCACGAGCATAAGGAATTAGAGTTGTGCCTTAGCTAAAAGCTATAGCTTTTGACCTAGTGTTAAGTGTTTGATCCTAATAATTGGTATCAGAACGAGATCATGAGTTTAAGTCTCCAAAAAGCATATTTATATGCTTAATGTTGGGTAAAACGTGTATCAGTTAAAGTAGTATTGAGATGGGTGACCTCCTGAGAAGTTATCGTTCTTCAAGCTGCTGACGTTGCGCTGCTTGATCTGGTTGGCTAGGTAGACCATAAAAGAGTGACGCTAGATCTTAATGCGTAATACTGTCTCTGCTGGGACAGAATCAACGATAATAACAGGGTAACACTGATCTTTATGAGATATGAGACAACACAAACCGATAAACATGAACCTCTCCGGACTCATGGGCCTTACAGCCTGACCCATTAGCATTCATGTAGGTGCATTCTGCGCTGTCACGAATAGGGATGGCAATGGGCCGGGGCGGGGACGGGTTTACTATCTCCATCCACATCCCCGAATTCCATCTCTACTCCCATACCCGACCCAATCCCCGTTTTTTCGGGTTCGAGGAATCCCCAAACCCGAAACTTCGGATATCAACTTCTCATCCCCGCTCCAATCCCCGTTTCAAAAATATTAATATGGTAAGACGATGACGAATTCGGAAATTTTCTCAAACCAAAACTTATTATTATCTATTATTATTAGAGATAATATTAATATTAATATTAATATCAATATAAATATTAATAATAATATTATTATTAATATTTTTAAAAATAATATTATTATTATATTATTAATACTAATAATACTATTATTTTATTATTGATATTATTTTCGGGGCGGGTTCGGGGATTTTGGGGATAAGGATAGTAATCCCATACCCACCCCGAAATACATTGGGAATTTAAAAAAATCCCCGAACCCGAAACCCGAACCTGAAAAAATTGAGGATTCTCATCCCCGTTTCGAGTTTTTCTCGCAAAGCCCCAAACCCATGTAGAAAGTTGCTATCCCTAGTCACGAACATAAGAAAATAAAGTTGTGTTTTAGCTAATAACTATAGTTTTTGGCATAGTGATAAGCTTTTGATAATAATAGTGTTTAACTTAAAAGCTTTAAATCTTAGAAAAACAAATCTTCTATATAAAATTGTTGCATGTGATTTCCTGAGAACTAACACAGTGCCGCACGAATCACGTGAACTCGTTGTCCCGATTTTGTTTTTTTATTTTGCTTAAATAGATTTTATTGTGTGTATTACAGTCATTTTTCTCGTCACATTATCCATATATAAGAGTATCAGTGTCAAATAAATAATATTCGATATGTTTAAGTAAGAAAAGATCACAACCAAATCCAAATCCAAATCCAAAATAAATCTAAAATACTTGATGAAAATCAAACTTTGATAAATTACATGACTAAATTAAAATTCAAAACAGATTATATTTCTCCTTATTTAAAAAAATTGTTTAAGTCAATGGGAAAATACACGAAAAATAAGTATTGCAAGATTTCGTGGTTATGATATTTCTAATCTACTTCTCCAATTGTTGAACACATATTCTACACGTTTGGTAAAGCAAATTGCGTGAGGTGGGACAATGTTGGGTAGGTTAGGTGTCATTATAATTGCGATATCTTTTATGGTGGCCATTAGTCATACCATACAATACTCGACATGGGAAGCGGTTTAATTTCAATAAGTTTATTTTCATTTTTCTTTATATTTATTTTCTCAAAAGAACCGTTTTATATTTTACTTTATTATTTTTAAACAAAATTTTAATAAAATATTCTCAGGACTCAATTTTATTAGACAGATCTACAATATATGACCATTACCGATCACTAGACTCTTAATACACTAAAAATTAATTTGCAAACAAAAATAATGATTAAAAATCAAGAATTATCAACATTATTGTAATATTATTATTTTGTCTCCATTGATTTTGTATCTATACATGTTGATATCTTTAGTCGTTTTCAGTATGCTTCTATCAACTGGATTACTTGTATAATTTCTATTAGGATAAATTTAGTACACATGATAGGCAAAGTCGTGCTTATTTAGAGTAAAATGAGTACAATAACTCAGATCCATTTCTTTTTTGGGCCCAAAAATTGTTTTAAAAAATTATTATATATAATACTAGATAGTCTCCACATATGCATCTATGGAAGCAAAAGGAAAAATCCAGTTTGTGAAGAATTAGTGCGGCCGAAACATGAATTTTATAATTAAAATCACTCATAAAATTTTAAAAAATTATCGGTCATCTTCGAAATCAAAGTCAGCAGTAGATGAATTAATCTAGCTGGCAATAAGTTGTTGGTATGATTTACCAAACCGGCCAGTTTAGTTTTCTTATCGAGGTGGAGTAATGGTGGAAAACATGGCGGATTAAGGACAAGTATAAAAATCGGAACACATTAGAAAAAGAGAATTAATAATATATTACCTTCGAATTAATGATTTATTCACTCTTTCTGAGGCGGGGATTCAAAATTTGATACTTCCCTTTTGTTTTTGCTTTTGTAATATATACACGAGAAAGTTTCCAAATCAAGAAATCTTCTGCTATGAAACTTTGCTTGAGAGTGCATAGAAAAAACCCAAATATTTCTGAAAATATGTATTCAAAATTTCAAATATCAATATATATAAAGTATAACGAGATGAAAAATTGAAAACCACTACAACAAAAATGACTTTCCGCAGCGCGCATATGAGCTTTCCGCAGCGCGCATTGCACGCTGCAAAGTTGCAAGCCGTTGAAAATTCATGATTATCCGCGGCGTACATGTGCACGCTGTTAATACTGCTATTAACGATGTGCATATGTACGCCGTTAATACAACTATCTGCAGCGCGCAATGTATGCCGTGAATATTCATAGAACATCTAAAATTTAGCGACGGTCAACTTTGCGACGGGGCAAAACCGATAAAACCGTCGCTAAGTTAGCGACGGTTTATACTCTGTCGCTAAATTAACGACGGTCTTTAACTCTAACCGTCGCTGAATTTTTAGTAAAAATAAAAAAAAAATTACTTTTGTAATTTAGTAAATTTTAAAAATAAACTACAATACAACCATAACAATAGTCATGATCTTAACTAACACATAAAAAATTACCCAAAAATTGAAAAAAAAAAAAGGTAACTAAATCGAAATTTAAATCGTATAAGTGAGAGAAATTTGAAGTGTTGAGAAGTGGTGTGCAGGAAAATGAAACGGAAATCCGATATTTATAGATAATTGCGACCATTAGCGACGGTTTGCCAAGTAATCGTCGCTATTAACGACGGTAAAAATATAATCGTCGCTAATAGCGACGGTTATTTATTAAACCGTCGCTGATTTACGCTATCAGCGACGGTTTTGTAAAACTGTCGCTAAAAGTGACGGTGATTTTATTAAACCGTCGTCGATTTAAGATCGGCGACGGGTTATGTAAACCATCGCTAAATGTTGTATACACCGTCGCAAATTTAAATTGGCGACGATTTTACTAAAACCGTCGCTAATTTTAAATTTCGGACCCATTTTCTGCAGTGTGCTAATAATATGCATGTCGTTAATGATATTATCGACGGCGTGCGATTAATGTACGCCGTTAATGTATAAACATTAATTTTTTTTAAAATGATTTACTTTTAACACCACATATAAACATGCACGTTGCTAATAATACTATTAACGGTGTGCCTTTATTGTGCGCTGCGAAAATATAATTTATTAACAGCACACATAAATGCTTGATGCGGATATTACTATCCGCAGCGTGCTTTTCCTGCACGATGTTATTGCTTTCAAGTGCAACACTATTAACAGCGGACATATAAGTGCACGCCGTGAAAAGTGGTTTCGCTTTTAATGCACGCTGTTGATGACGCGCTGCGGAAAATCATTTTTCTTGTAGTGAACCCTAAACGCCCCATGGAATCAGTCCATTCGTTCACCATATCAGTTCCAGCTAAGATCAAAATTCAAAAGTGAAAGGTTGAAAATGTGTATGTGGGGCGTATCAAGAATGTGTGGTGATTGGCTGTAACTGATATGTATATTTGATGTTGATTCGGTTGGTGAGTAAGACAACTTTTCCCAGTTATTTAGTTGTGTAAAAAGTGGGAGATTCATTCAAGCTATTAATGTGACTAAAGATTGTTTGCGCTTGATCATCAGCGTCTTTTTATGTGATACGCATATGAATAATGATTGCATTTAGAATCTCAAATGCTCATATTGCTTATAAAATCTTGTTGACTGTCCCGGTCACAGTAGCAAGTGCATAGCGATGTTTCTCAAAGTTAAAGCTCATCAAAACTTTTGTCCGATCAACCATGTCACAAGAAAGATTGAATGAATTGGCTATGTTGTCGATTGAGAAAGAAATTACTGAACAACTTGATTATACAGACTTGATTATTATTTTTAGCTCTAAAACTGTTGACGGGTTGTTTTTTAGTGATCATTTTAGACATGTTTGATATTTTTATTCATTTAGTTTTTTATATTGTCTTTAACGTATTGATTTAATTTGAAAAATTGCTATGGAACTAAAAAAAGAATATGAACACACATTATGATTCAGAAGCCTCATTTTAAAAGTTAGACTCAGGCCCATATATTGTTAGGATCGGCCCTGATGATAAGATAAACGTTTGATATATAATATAAGGATACGTTAAGGATATATAAGATATATGATATTATATTTAATGTTTGGTATGATTTTAATAAAAGTGATTAAATATATATTATATTATAATGACAAAAGTAACCTTATCATAATAAATTTTATAATTTCAAAATTGTTGATTGAGTTCATATTTCTTATATGTTCATGCGCTGACAGTGCTTGCATGATTTATTTATTTTTATCTAATTTTATATATTATATAATATGATAATTGAGCATTTGATTTTGTGAATAAAGTCAAATATCAATTTTTAAGGTTAATCGAATGATACTAATAATTTTATTGATATTTATAAAAATCATTTATATAATTATCTCGAATTCATAAATATAATTATCATATTATATAATATATAAAAATATTTATTTTATGGGGAGGTAAAATGAGAGAACGATAGGGTTTAAGATTTTTATATATCAAAGGTAATTAAGTCATTTGTGGTGTTTTTTATCATTAAATTAAAATTATCACATGTCATAAAAGGGATAGATTATCCTTGTATAAAATATTATCACGGGATCATGAGCTTTCTAAAAAGGTACCAAACTTAGGATAAGGAGGATTATTTATCAATCTCTCTCTTCTCTCATATACCAAACTATACCTTAGAGTAAATTTGATCTTGTCATAACTAGATTGTACTCTAATCAGTTGTGTAGTAAAAGCCCTTTTCCTCTGGGATTAGATATTATGTCATATCATAATTGAATCCTGAATAATTGTTGATGTACTTCAAATTTCAATATTTATTCACGCAATCAAGCGCTTACTGCTTTATCAAAAAATATAATCGATGATAACGGTACAACTTAAATCTTTTAAACTATACAACAACTCAAGTGCACCATGTATGTTTTGATATATGACTCTCTTGACATGGATAATTATTGGCATCTGTTAGTTATCTAACATCGGTGTGATAAAATACCTGGAAGTTGCATATATATAATTGGACAATCATCCCCTCTTGAGCTAGTTTTTGGGGTTGAGTTAGGTTCAAGTCCCAATCTTAACATAGTATCAGAGCTCATGTTCCACCGTTATGTGTTGGACTGCCTATAGTCGAGTCACGTGTTCTTTCCATATTTGGGTCATTTGTAAACTTCACACTTTAGATGTTCATTCCTGGGCGTGAGGGGGTGTGTTAGTTGTCTCACGTCGGTTGGATAAAATTCCCAAGACTTGCATATATGGGCTTGAACAATCCTCTCCCCTTAAGCTAGTATTTGGAGTTGAGTTAAATCCAAATCTCAATTTTAACAACATCCTAACTGTATTCATTTAGATTTTGTTGTATATTATTAGTTTTCATACAATGGAAAAAGTATAATTCATGTGCATTTTAGTCCATTAATTAATCATATAAAAGTGCATGATCTCTCGATAAATGACGTGGGTTCTGCGACTCCGATCCATATGCACATATTCTGTCAAAAATTGAACTTATTTCGATGAATAAATTATAAAGTATAGCAATTACACTTTCACGTTTCATAAGTAATTAAATTTCATGATAAAAATAAAACTTGGTTGGGTATCATTTATTGAGAAAGTTATAAGATACCCAATATTGCTATATTTTGTAATTAATAATAATATAATATATATAAAATAAAAAAATGTGTCATAAAATTGTGGATTGGGACAAGCTACCTGTTATTCTTAAGACCACAATCTGATACAGAATATACCACATTGGTGGGTGATCGTCAATTAATAGTGAATGCACCCTTCGATTAAATAATTAAATTATCCATTCACTAAACGTAACAAAGTTTTTCACATATTATTTTTTTTAAGAAAACGACCCATATACGACTGCGTTTGCATTAAATAAATCTTTGACTTTCATTATATAATAATATAAATTAAATATTTCACGTTAAAACTTAATACTAATTTAGGATTTCAGTTGAAAATCATATGGTCGGTTTTTCTTGCGTGTTGTAATTAAATTATCATTTTTGCCAGTTCTATAATGGAAATCTGGGACTTTTTTTTTTTTGTTTTGCTTTCACCTAAAAATCTACGGGTTTGCAGTAAACAGTGCGCGACAATATATTTGGCATGTTTCACTAAACACAAAAACTCTTGTAAAACAGTCTCTTAAGTCAATTTTGTGATACAGATCTTTAATTTGAATCATCCATGAAATATTAATATTTTTTATACCAAAAATATTATTTTTGTTATAAATACAGGCGAGGTTAACCCATCTTAAAAATAAGTGAAATCGTCTAATAAGAGGCGGCATTCTCATCGTTAAAAGGGAATATTTAAACATATGCTGTCCACTTTGCTTCGACGTAGACGCGTTTCTACCAAATTAATTACATCTTAAAGGCAAAGTAGAAATCATTTATAATAATAATAAGAATAAAAAAAGACATTATATACATTGACTTACGAACTTTTTACATGCATGACGTGATTTGGAAAAAAATTCCAAAATCCTTTATCAAGAGTTTAAAACAAACCAAAAGTAATTAAGCTTCGTATTTCTTTTAATTTAGAAAAAAAATTAAAGGAAAAGCCAGGTAGATTGCAAAACACTCTCTATTTGCTTATTTTAAAGTAAATCCTCTACAACAAAGTCATCATGAACTATAAAGTATAACCGTACTATGTTTATTAATTTTTATAATATTGTAACACTCCGGTAAAAAAAAAATTAAAGTTTGAAAAATAATACAAGTTAGTAGATTAAGATCGTATTTTGACTGATAACATGATAAAAAAAATAAGAACGTGGAAGTTTTGGAACAAAAAATTCCCATTAAATTGATATGTCATTGAATAAATTACAACATATGTACATAACAGTCTTCTAAATTAAATTTAAATTTAAATTTAATACTTGTCCTTGATACATTGTGTCACGCCTCGAGACCGGGGTTAATCGACATCGGCGTTATTCAACAATCACATAATTGCTAAACAACAAGCCTCGTAGTACAGTATAAACCAAAACCAGTTTATATCATAAATATACCATAAAAATGGAATCGTCTTTACAATAGTAACTCTGAAAACGATAAAAATCTGCGGAAGCGTTCACAACTTGAATTAAAACTCACAAGAACATATTCTTAATTAAAATTCTTCATGCGTCCACTATCAGTCCAAAAAATGGTGTCCGATTCTTCTTTCTCTTTTTCTTCTTTTGATTTATCTGTGGAGGGTAGAGTAAGGGGTGAGTGATATGGTCGTCACTCAGTAAGCGGGGGCCGTTCGAGCACACCATAAAAATATTTACACAATTTTAGAAAACAACACATAAGCATATCATGCTTTTCATAACGTATCATTATATTCATATCATAACAGCACTGCGATTTTTCCACCTTCTATGGTTTATTGATATCAGTCCCTAAGTTTTAATCCTCTAAGGGGGCGAGGCCATAATACGGTTCTATCCTACCGTGAAGGGCCATATGTTGGGATTCCCACCCATTTTCAGTGAAACCTCACAGTGCCAACACGTAAACGTACCAAAATAGCACAAAAAAAAACGTAGAAACAGAATGACGGTGCTCGACAGAAATTTTCGAAAACAAGAAAACACATAACCGAAATTATGGATTTAAAACAAGCCCATTTACCTTAGATTCTAGAGAAAAACGTGAAAAATTCGCAAAATCATAGAACAATCATGCAACTGACACTTCGAAAACGCAGCAGCACATCGCCTGAAAAAAATCAGCCGTCTTGAAAAATTCTTTGCGCCTTATTGAACCGTTGGATCGGGCTCAAACTTTTACAGTACGTCCAAACTTATATCAAATAAATTATGAACGGTGGAGATCGGGTTTGGAAGTAGTTTTAATCTGTTTTTGGATGAAAAACCGTAGGTATGCTGTTTCCCGCGTAGAATCTGAGCAGTTTTCTTGCAAAGGCTACAAACGAAAAACTAACCGTTGGATTTGGGCGAAATTTGGATATGTTGTTCGAAACATATGGAAGCACATTCTGAACGGTGGAGATCGGATTCTATGTGGCCGAGAGAGAGAAACGAATTTATGAACTTGGACATAATTTTGTTGACTCGTGCAGAATTTTCGGAGAGGAATTTCGAAAATTAGAGAGCAAAACTCGAAAATTTGAGGTGTAAATTCTGAATGAAAGCTTCTCCTATTTATAGGGGGTGACTGCTATCGAGATCGCAACTCTAAATTAAATCTTGAATATGAGATATATTATTATCTCTTATCTATCTCATTATCATTATTCAAATATCTATATCTCTTACATCTTATAACTCTATCTGTTATAATCTTTATCCAGGTATATCAAATCTTAGATCTTTATCTGGTAAAAATCTATATCATCTCAAATCTTATATCTCTATCTGGTATAACCTTTCCAACTTTGAATTTATATCTAAAAAATTTACATGCTTATATCCAAAAATTTCTTATTTAATTTCTTAGATCATGGTCTATTTATTTATCCCAAGTTCAAAATATATGCACAATATTATCTTAAATCTTGAGCTCCAAAAATATTGTACACGATATAATTATCCACTCAACTTTAGATAACTGCAAATCTTACATCTCAAATAAAATAATGAGATAGATACTCAAATCTTGAATAATCCTAGCACACTTAAATTACAAAAAATATTATCACGATCACAAAATCTTGGGTTTTACACATTGATTGGCCATGATAAACTTTAAAGTGTTACTTTTGCATGAAACCTAAGAAAAACATTCGATTTTCCTCATGTTTAATTATGTGTTTAGCTCTAAATAATACAGATTGCTCTTCTAATCTTCCATAATATTAAAACCCCCGACCTTTGGGTACCCAATATCATTTGATCGTAAACGAGAATAACTGATTATAGATATAAGTATAAAATTCTTATATATTTAATGTATAATTCGACAAATTGCATTATGTTATCTGTTTTGTTTTTTAACGTGCAAAATGTAGGGAAACCATTTTTTTTTAAAAAAATTATATTAAATATGAAATAATCAAGAATATGGTAGTCCGAAAATATTATAATTTTGCAAATTAAAGCAAATCGAAACGTGGTTATTCTATTAATTGTTCTTTGGTTTATATATTCTGCATGCTACTGTTGTGAAAATATGAAAACCAAAAGGCAATCCTATTTATATTTCTGATTCGTAGAAAGGATCACATTGGATTCATATATATGAGTTATGATTTGTGGCTTATGGGCATAGGCGACTTGGTAATATTTGAGGTGACGTGAGTTGATATTCTCCGACGTCGCATAATCGATTCTAGTATGTAGTATATTCCTCACTGAAATAGTGTCTGGTATGCTTTGGAGGTCGGTGTTCGCCGTCATTTCCTTTGAGTCTCTGCTTACTCATGCACATCTTTCGATTTATCTTTTCGTCTGGGTCAATGGGCATCTGACTCATGTAGGAAGGTTTACCACTATCAGTAAACTTTTAAATTTAATACTTCGCTAGCAAAGCATGTGGGTTCAATGTGGGTAACGAACTTGATTAATACACTATGAATATTAGTCGTAAATTTGCAAATCAATGTAGATACATACATTTTTTATAAATTATTCAATAACAGATACTATTTCACACTTTCTATATCATTTCAAACAATCATAGTTTCATTTCTTCAATCTTTTCATTTTTTTAATTTTTGAATCGTTCCATATTTTTTTGTTTTTTTTTTATTTTTAGATTTTTCATGCTTCTTTGTTCGATTAAATTCAGCAATTCAATCATCATATGTGTTTTTCATGTTTTTTAATCATCGGATTTGATGTTGATTAATCTATTTGATATTTGTCTTGTTTTTCTTATGACTTTAATCTTATTTTTTTTATTTGAGTCGTTCACACTTCGGATCTTACTTCATTTTATTTCCTCTTATTTTTTGAAGCCTCAATTGGTTTATCCAATCTTTCACCATCATTGACAACACATCATTGTTCTTAGTAACTAATTTGTCTAATTTGATATGAAATTTGTAATGTTTCTTGTTTGGTTATCTAATATTCTCTCTTTATGTTTAGATATATATTTTCCATATAAATGAACTAAACTCATACTTAAATAAGCTTTCAGCTATCTTTTTTGGACACATACAGACAATTTACGATCATTAAAAAATTTCAATCTAATATTACGCTATTACAACTCTTATTTATTTAATGTCCCAACATATTTATATATTCCACAAAAAAATCTGTTATTTCCGGATTATATTATTTCACAAGATAAATGAGAAACACTACAACCTCAAAACCGGTCTGTGTTGTCTCATATTTTAGGTTATGCATAGTTCTAAATCAAATAATGGTAATTTAACTTTTTCCTTCAAAGATATTAGATAATTATGTCTCAAAATAATAAAATTTCAATGAATAAATAATAAATCATCATAAACGAATCAGACAAATCAATTATTTAAAATTAGAGGATAGGAGTCCATCTTATCATGTCTAAATACAAATAATAAAAGGTGAAAAAGATGAATACATATTTATATAGAAAATCTAAAATATAAATTAATTTTTTTTATTTATATAGTTTCTATTTTTAAGAAATGATTTACACTTCGATGTCATAATCCAATTATTCATGGGTACGAACTTTGATTTACAATCATGTTTTAAAATGAGATGAAAGGAAAAAATGAAAGAATGAAGAAAATTAAGAATCAAGAAATAATTATATTTTTATTTTTTGAAATATATCAAATTTTCTTAATATTTTAATCGAATCGATGATATTAAAAAAACCATCAATTGACAACTCAACATTTCACTCCAACATATAATTGCTTAATAATAATATAAGATAATCATTATATATACATTTATATTTGAATGAAAAAGAAAAATTCTGATTTGAAATCTACAAAAAAAAGAGTTAAATATAAGGAAATCACAAGAGTCATATATAATTTTTTAAAAAATAATATCAACTTAACAAAGTGATAATTGAAAATAAATTAAACAATTTTACATATTCAATATAGGGGAAAATAATTTAAGCACATGTTATATAAAGTTTAGTTGATTGGGAAAAAAAACGAAGAAACGATACGATATCGCATCGAGGAATCTGTATTGATTCACAAGAAAACTGAATCATAATATGAAATTATTATAACATGGAAAAAAATATGATCGATTATATTTATGTTACAAAAAGAACATGCATTGCAGTTGCATATAAAACTAAGCAAATTTTGTCAATAAAAATCACACATCCTAATGAATTTAAAATATGTTTTTTTTAAAAAAAAATTTATCTCTAATTAAATGTGTTAATTAAAATTATTGTGAAATGAGGTATATAAATCATTATAATCAAATAATTACATAAATTGAAAATTTTGTGATAAATAATATATCTTGAACATATTTTAATTTAAATGACACTATATTTCAATTGCTTTAAATTTAAAAAACAAAATTAGATATTGAATTCCTGAAAATTTTAACAAAATACACAAACAAAAATAACAAAAAATATATATTAGGAATAAATTTATCGTTTATGAGAAATATGACAAAATCTAATTCATATGATCATTATTAATATAAAAATCTATGTACGAAAAAAGTTAAATATATCATTATTAATATAAAAATCTATCTATCTAATAAGTAAAAAGTAGATGAATAAAAACTGAAGGACTCACATTAATTATATATAGATCAATCAAAGTAATGTACATTAGATTAGCACTAATATGCTTGCGTCCATTTTAATTGGTTGTGAAATCGAAGTACATTAACTTATTTGAATCGAAAAAATTTAACATATAATGAAAATAACGACCATTTATATATAAAAAAAATTATCTACTTGATAGTTCATTATTATAGTAAAAAAAATTTTCGAACTTCAATCTTGAATCGTATCTATCATACTTTTTAACGCAATGTGAATGGAAAATAATAATAAAATAATAAAGCTGGAAACCTGAACAGCTAGCCACATGCAAAGGCGTGGCAAAACAGAAATAAACCTGGCAAGTGTGGACCAAACCAACCAATGAAATTTATATGAAAATAACATGATAAAATCACTCCACACGAAATCCTGCTATTTCCCCGTCTGGCAAATTCAATGCCACTCCGCGACTATAATTAAAAGGTTCGTTGGGGTGGTTGCATCCATTCCAACACATTACACACACTTCCGCCCTTTAAATATTAACATATTTCCCCTCCATTTTAACATCACAAGCTGTTTCTCTCCTCTCCATCATTCCTGGAAATCTCCCACCGGTTTTCGGGGTTTGTCTTAGCCAAAGATTTCGTTTTGATCAGTGGGGTTGTTCCTACGATTTGTTTAGGAAGATGGGGAATGAAGAGATCATGAAAAAAAATGCCGAAACCGGAAAGATTTTGATCGACTGTACAAGTGAGAGAAAAGAGCGTAATAGTTTGCCCAACTTTGTTCAATCTGTTAGGCTGAAATATGTTAAACTTGGCTATCACTACCTGATATCACATGCCATGTACTTGTTTCTATTCCCTTTACTCGGGCTTTCATCGGTTCATCTCTCCAGTGTAACGGTCGATGATTTGGTCCTTTTATGGTATCAACTGAAATTCAATCTTGTCTCGGTCTTCGTATGTTCTTCGCTCATGGTTTATTTAACCACTCTTTACTTCATGACTAGGCCAAGAAAAGTGTACCTAGTAGACTTCGCATGTTACAAGCCCGATTCTAAGTTTATTTGTAGCAAAGAACTGTTTATGGAAAGATCAATCGAAGCAAATATTTTTACACCTGAAAATTTAGCTTTTCAAAAGAAAATCTTGGAAAGGTCGGGTTTGGGACAGAAGACATATTTCCCGGAAGCCATTTTAAGTGTGCCTGCGAACCCATGCATGTCAGAGGCAAGAAAAGAAGCGGAGATGGTTATGTTCGGGGCGATTGATGAATTGCTAGCGAAAACCGGTGTAAAAGCTAAAGATATTGGGATTCTTGTGGTGAATTGCAGCTTGTTTAACCCAACACCATCTCTTTCTGCAATGGTCGTGAACCATTACAAGCTTAGAGGGAATATTTTGAGCTATAATCTTGGTGGAATGGGGTGCAGTGCTGGTTTGATATCTATTGATCTTGCAAAGCAACTTCTCCAGGTTAGTTTTTTGTTTAATTACCCTTGTGAAATTGGACTTCATCTTACTGTTTTCGTAATATCCTTGTGTACGTTTAGTTTATTAATCACAAGTTCGTTTTGACTTTTTTTCCCTGATGACCGTCCTAGGATTTAGTTTGTTGATTTGATCAGGAAAAAAATAGAAGTGATTTGAATAAGATTGGTTGAATAAGGACTAAATTTAAAGTTTTAGATAATTTTGCCAAAGAAATTTGTGCTCTACCCCTAGAACACCTAAAGCAGCCAATGTTTAATACCTCTAAAGGCAAGTTAATTGGGCACAGCCTGCAAATCATGCGTTCTCCACCAAATGAAGGATGTAGATGTAAGGGTCTATGACATCTATAATTGGCACGAACAACTACCAATTGTCAAAGCTAAAATGTTCGTATTAAATGCAAAAGTTGTACGATTGCTATATATTCTCGTTTTAGAAGGGAATACAAATGGAAAAGCTCCTTTGTTACTCTTCATTTTTGTGCTAAACATTTATTCTCAGCGAATAATTTATTTCAAACAATCTGAATTCATTCCACTCCTTAAAATTCATTTACCGGAGTTATCGTTTGTCGGGAACGGGAGGTTACACATTAAGTTTTGGTAGATGGCCAAATCACGTCACACATTGGAAAAAAATCTTACCAAGCCTAACGCCTAAATTTTGTATCAATGTGACAGGTTCACCCCAACTCATATGCCTTGGTAGTGAGCATGGAGAACATAACACTGAATTGGTATTGTGGCAACAATCGGTCAATGCTCGTCTCCAACTGCATCTTCCGAATGGGTGGAGCCGCCATCCTCCTATCCAACAAGTCATCCGATAAACATCGTGCAAAGTATCAACTCATACACACCGTCCGGACTCACAAAGGTGCGGATAATAAGAGCTATAGCTGCGTATTTCAAGAGGAGGACGACAAGAAAGAAGTAGGCGTCGCACTTTCCAAAGACTTGATGGCCGTGGCAGGAGAGGCGCTGAAGACAAACATCACCACTTTAGGTCCATTAGTCCTCCCCATGTCCGAACAATTACTATTCTTTGTCACACTAGTTGCAAGAAAAGTATTGAAGATGAAAATTAAGCCCTACATTCCGGATTTCAAGCTTGCTTTTGAGCATTTTTGCATTCATGCCGGTGGAAGAGCTGTGCTGGATGAGATTGAAAAGAATCTCGAGTTGAGCGAATGGCATATGGAGCCATCAAGGATGACTCTTTATAGGTTCGGTAACACATCCAGCAGTTCATTATGGTATGAGTTGGCATATTCTGAGGCCAAGGGGCGGATCAGGAAGGGCGACAGGACGTGGCAAATCGCATTTGGCTCTGGATTCAAGTGCAACAGTGCAGTTTGGAAGGCATTGAGGCGGATTGAACCGGCTAAGGAGAAGAACCCTTGGATGGATGAGATTGATGAGTTCCCTGTTGAGGTGCCAAAAGTCACACATATTGGTTGATCTTTGAGATAGGACGTGTTTTTATTGAAAATTGTGAAGGATTTGTATGATATAATGATTGCATTTTAGAAATTATTATAGATACCATTTCAATTAAGGAAGTATTCATTACGAGTACAAAAAAAAGAACCAAATGTAGAGGTTCAATTGACTCATTGTATATTGAGTTTTCTCACATGCATAATCATGCACTTAAAACAAACTGTTTTAAGATACCCTTCAATCCCATACCCCTTCAGCTTTGAGTTTAAAGATTTAGTACAAAACTCGAGCATCTTTGTTTCAAAGGCACTAGAGCTCGATCAATATATACAACAAAAAATTTGAGCCTTGAGATGAAAAGAGTTGGATATATTTGATCCTTTACTAAAAGCAGATATAAGAACGTGCAGTGATACTTGAGATGAATTCAAGAGAACGAAATTATCGGTTACACTTGGTACTCCAAATCATATTACAATTTGCTCAAACAAGCCTAGTTTGAACTAATTTTAAAAAATTAAACACAACAAACATTATATATAAACAAAATACAATAAGCTATCAGCAAAATATTTGATTCATCTATTTTTTCTTTGAAAAAAATATATCTCAAACACGATAAACGATTAAAACAATTATTGATGATTTTTTAAAAAATAAATATGCATGAAAGTTTTGTCTATGATTTATTACATGTGTTTATATATTGTCTGGTGCTTTTAATTTTTTAAAATTCGTGCTAACGAAATTTGTTTGAGCAAAATGTAACACGATTAGAAACACTAAAGTGTTGCAGATGATCTCGTACGAAATGAAAAGGCAGGCTTCTTGTGATTTATGTTGATTCATAAATACAGAAAATCGGCTGAAAATTAGCGCTGAATAAATTGTGTGGGGAAAATACAATAGGGGCTGTTTGAAAGCTTCGACACGATGGTGAGGGGAGCATTTAGTTGGGGGTGGGTGGGCTGTATCGTAGGTTGACAGCTTGAACTGTAAAATTTCGTGGGCCTTGCTTCTGGAATCAAGCTTCATCATTCAATTACTAATAATAAATAAACGTCGCATAATCACAAAAACCTGCAGCATTTATCTATGCAGTCCTTTTCATCTGGTGACATATCGCTGCAAAACAAAGACTCCTGACTAGATCAATGGGTGCATTTAAATGCATATGTAGTCCAGCCAGCCACTCACTCCACTGTTCGTCTATATCTCTCTTCAACCATGGTAGGTGTTTAAACAGATCCAGTGATCCAAAAATACATCGAATCGAATATAATCCGCTCAATTGGATGTTAAAATTTCCAGGATTACCAGCTCCAGTACGTATACCAACAAATATAATATCCACGGTATTCTGTCCATTTTAGTGTTCTTCAACAAATTTGTGATATTTTGATTATTATATCACGTTAACTAATAATAAATTTGAATAGGAAAACTAAAAGTATCATATTTAAAAGTACTTGACGACTAGAGATTTTAAGTTTTTAACTTTAAATTTTTAGAAATTGACACTATATACTAAAAGCTAGTCGAATCGGATGATTCGTTTAAGTCGGATAGAAATAACCGATATCCAACCATAAAACCTAATATATGCATATACATACGGGTCACCTAATTCGGTGGATTGTACACAAGTATGCACTTGTCCAACCAAGTAGCAGCTGGTAGCAAAAATAACATTGCACACACCTAATTCAGGGTCCCTCCCTTATCAACTTCCACTCCTTTCAGGATGCTAAGCTAGACTCGATGCCCCTTGTCCCGTTACAAGTAAGATTTTCCGAGCGTAATTATGTTTTTACTATAACGAACACTGACACTTGTGCTTGATATTCATTAAATGGTGTCACCAAGACTGTTTTGTGTGTATAGGTATGGAATAAACGTTGAATGTCATTTCAAGAGATGAGCCACTATTTAGAACAGAGTAACTTATATTCATAACAACCAACTTATCAAGAACGCTTACATAGAGAGCGATACACTACAGACTCAGTACAGCAGAGATAAATAGATTGCAAGTGTGAGCATGAAAATCAGATGACCAACTAGCCAGACCATTTTCAGAGCCTAAGACGAAAAATAACTAATGTTGCAGGATTGTATTACATGCCCCAAATACCACGAGCCGATGCCACTTTACTACTTGGTCGAGACGTCAGTTCAAACAATATACGAGCAAATGTATCAGAGTACCTTGTATCAGATAAAAGCATGTCTGCAAATGCATTTTCATACGCTAGCAGAAGGGGCTTGTTTTGCGGCTCCAACACAAGATTCTCCAAAATCAATGTCGCTTTCCTGCAAATTTCAGGAACTGGGTGTGGTGCCCTAATCACTTTCAAGAGTCGGTCAATTGCCCTGAAAAAATAGCAGGCATATGGTTTATATACAAGCTTTTACCTGTTAAAAACCCGGAAAAAAACGTAGGACAGAGATGTTTCAGAAATTAATCCAACCATCTCTCACTAGCAAGTTTCAACCGACAGTCCATATTAATTTCGGCAAAGTTATAAAGCGCCCCGATTGCAGCTGCCTGAGCATCAGTAGATGGGATGCTCATCATGTCAACTAATCTCCGATAAATCTGCATTTTTTAATCAATCCTAAGTCAAGAAGCCAACGGAAAATGTAACCAAAACTTAAATGTGACACGGGTATTAGGACAAAGTCGACCTGTTGACCAAAAGACTGAAGGAAAGTTTCGTTATCAGGATTAAGTATTAAACGACCAAATAGTTCTGCAGCTGCACATTGCCAAGCTTTGACAGGAGATCCTAACATTGCCATGACGACCTGAACCACACGTTTTGGTCTGTAGTGAAGCAATCAAGAACCAATATTTCACATTTAAGATGACAAATTTAAGAAATGTGAAGAAATGAAATAGGAAAAAAACTTACGTCATTATGAAAGGTTTTGAAGGGAGAAACATTTGAAGGTCTATCAATGGGCCCAAATTCATGATGGTCTCAAGGGCATTTGTAACAAGTTCTTCGTCTTCTGTCAACATCAGAGGACTATTAGATAGAATTACATTTTTTAATGGATTTGGTGTATCAATTTCAAATTACTTTGGAAGAATTGAAAATCGATTTAAATAGTTGAAACTCGAGCTTAAAATAATATAAGACAAGTTGAAATCCAAATAATTCACAGGTATTAGAACAAATGTAATTGAATTAAATAATAAATTTGAAATTTTTTAATTTAAAATCCATCAATCCAAACATACCAGCAAATTTTGGAGAAATCTAACTTTGTTCCTATCTTAAGCATATTTTCTCGGTACGTATAATCAAAATAAAACACATAACATGTTCATTACGTAGATCTCGCAACAAACAGCAACATTCTAAAATGACTGAGGGAAAACAAAAATAAATGCCACAGCAGCAAAAGTTGTAAGAAATGATAACAGTACATGAAAATTTTCTCCTGACCTGTGATATTATCCTCCAAACACTGAAACATAGTTTCAAGACAGTGACGACTCTGGCTCATAGCAATTTCATTATCAGCCATGAAAGAAAAGTTCCGGATAATATTTGAAGCTGCAACAGCACAAAGTTGTTTTTCTGCGCGCCCTTCCTCGTCAAGGTTAAAGAGGCCATCTTCCTCAAACCACCAGCCTGAAGGACGAGACTTGGCAGTCGACTTCTGCGCAGAAACCTCTTCATTTGGAGAACCAGATCCAGTACTGCCACGGATTGAAATAAATGTGAGTTCCAAACCAACACCGTCAACCTCAAAATAGAAAGCTTGAGTACTGATGCGTGTTGCTGTACAGTGCCTCACCCAGGATGTGGAGCAGAATCACCAGTCTCGTATCCATTCCCAAATCCAGTAACAGCGGCATTCATACCAAGCAATCTCATCCTTGGTGCCTTTGTAAGGACCCTCGGTAAAGCTATCTCACGCCAGTCATCTATCTGCTCTGATTGAAAATAACCAAATCATAGGGAGTGCAGACTTGATAAATGCAATGCATACAACAAAATTGCCAGAGAAGAAACATACAACTTGAAGCAAAGCGTCAAGCACCCCTGGAATTTTGGCAAGAGGAGTTGCATCTTTCCGGATATCATCTTTCTCTTTAAAGGAAAGCAATGTGAGAGCATTCAAAGCCCAAGTCAATTCACTTTTTAGTCCACTTTGAAGAGCCAAAACTATCCTTTTGTTGTTCTGCTCTGATAAAATTGTTGCATAAGAAGATAAAGCTTATTATTCACAAAGAGTAAATTGGATGGAAAGAATGAAAGTATCAACACTTGTCTCTCATTCTATTTCAGAAATAATATTATTGAATAAATAACACCCATTTGTTAACCTGGTGTTTGATATCTTAAATCCCTTACGCATGTACACTAAAATAGGACAGGGTCCTAAATGATTAAAAAAAATGTAGAATTACATCCTTCATCACTCTGAAAAAGTAAGCTATCTAAATTTTAAATGAAATCATTCCAAAACTTGAGGCACCCACCTATTCTAACTCATAAACGAAAAATATATGTGATGAAGTTTACAACTCCACCTCAAGGAGCTCATATAATCGTAGTTTCTACTTTCTGTCTTTCTTGTGTGGGGAAAAAAACCTATTAGTTATACACAATAATTCCAAGTTTTCATCATAGAATAACTCATTCATCGCATATTAAGGAATCAGACCGGAATTCAAAGAAAAATAAAAAAAACATAATTAAAATAACTATAGAGAGAGACTAGGGTTTAAGAAGATGCTGACCGGCGAAGGCCGAGTGAACCTGGAGGGACGGACCGAGGAGGACTGACGGAGCGGCGGAATCACCCCCCAGCGCCGCAGCAACCGCGGCTGCATAATTAGTCCCGCTTCCGAAAGGACGGCCTCTCTTGGCGGCAGGAGCGGCCGAACCGCCGGATGCTCCACCCAATTTGCTCTGATCTCTCTTTTGCATCTCTGAATACGGGCCAACGCGTGAGGGAGAAATCAGCATTTTTTTAATTACTTGTAGAAAAATTTTGGGCCTTATTAAGCCCATTACAGTTTTTAACTACTTGTAGAAATATTTTGGGCCTTATTTCAGCCCATTACAGTTTGGGTTTTTTACATTGAGTTGGGCTACGGATATAAGGGTAAGTAGGAGTTCAAGTTATGCAATAATAATGTTTGAACCATTTATCAAATTCTCATTCATAAAAAATTCCAATCAGAAGTTCTCAGTAAGTAAACTATTACAATTTTCTGAGGAAGTTTTCTATAATTAGTTCTCGAAAATGAAAACTCGTCTCAAACTTGTGGTCTTTGTGTCGTATAAAATTTTAATATAATGCATAGGTTATTTTTGTCTCAAATAGGTTGCATTTTTTTCCTTATAAAATTCTGAAAATAATTTTGAAAGAAGGTTGTAAAGGATTTAATAATTATGGATAATTATTAAAGTTGATAAGGGCGGTGGAGGAATTTTACAGTTAGTCTACCAGGGACGAATTTTATCTATGTTGTGTCTCACTTTAATATATTGATGATTTTTGTATTTGATGATGATATGAACGGGAATCCCAGTCGTCGTCTCTATCTATAGCACTCGCAAGAAGTGGAAATCACTGCACAGACTGTTGATCTTGCCGCAATATTTCGTTCTATGGGTTTTGGAAAATCATAATACTGAAGGTAGTTGATTCCTCGCAGCTGTTGAATTTTTCTTCTTTTTCTTTGTTTCGTGAATTATCAGCACTGAATTTATGGTTTTTTGGGTGCCTGGTTTGGTTAAGCTTTGCTGAATATTGAAGCAGCGTGTGGGCATTTGTTTGCATGCGATGTTTCTTTTAAAGACCAAATTTTTTCGGCTCCAATCGTCTTTGAATTAATGTTTGAGTAATGTAGTGATTCCATCGCCCATTTTGTTTGGGTTTTTTAGTTCTTGTTTCGTGGAGGTTTTTAGCGATTGAGCGAGCTTCAATTTGTATATGATTTGTTTCTTGGTTGGTGCTTTTTTCCCGCCTAAGATCCAAACCATGTTTTAGTTGTTTGGGTTCTTTTTGTCGCGACTCGTGAATCCTTTCTGGCTTCTATACTGTTTGAGCAGATTATGAGGTTCCCATATTCCTAGGTTGTTAAATTTGCTTAATTTGGACATTGTTCTGTGGTGGCGAACACGTGCGCCCATCATCAATTTGTCTCGTTAATAAAGTTCAGTTATTTCTTATCTTGTGATCCTCTGCTTCTGACAATTTCGTCATGGGAAGGAATCATGAAACCATCTAGGAGCATACACGTACGAACAGCTTGAGAGAGAACCTTACTGGTCTTCAGAAAAGCTTTGGATTTCAATTACTGGAGCTGGCGGGTTCATTGCTACTCATATTGCTAGGCGTATGAAGAGCTAGGGTCATTACATTGTTACTTCGGACTGGAAGAAAAACTAGCACATGATGGAAGACATGTTCTGTCATGAATTTTATCTTGTTGATCTGAGTGTTATGGATAACTGCCTAAAAGTTTAGAAAGGCATTGATCGTGTCTTTAATCTTGTTGCTGATATGGGAGGGATGGGTTTCATTCAGTCTAACCACTCAGTACAACAAGATGATCGGCTTTAATATGATTGAGGCTACTAGGATCAATGGGATTAAGCGGTTTGTTTTTAAAACTTTGCTGTCACATAAGAATATACATTCACTCCTTGCATTGGATGTGACACCGATTCACAATTTATCCATCTTAATTGGATAAGCTTTGCTTCTTTTTATTGTATGTTTTTAAACTAAAATTTCTAAAATTGGAAGTTATATAATCGAAGTTGGAAACTTTCTATGTAGGCTCTCGTAAACAAACTCTTTTGCTTGCTTCTTCAATGGAAGGATGTTACGTGTCACGAAGAAAAGTATGTCGAGATAGTTGTCTGCAATAAGACACAAAAAGATACATCGGATTGCTGCCATTAATCACAATCTTTCTTTTTGTAACTACCGGTATTTTATGTTTGTTAGATATTGACATGCGTGCATTGGCATGAATCATAATATTTAATTTTTCATCTTGTCGTTATGACAAGTGTTTATAGTAAGCTAACGACCAGGCTAACCAAATCGGACTTCCGAGAGCTGTCAATATTGGAAGTGATGTGATGGCGGAGATAGTCCTTGGATTTGAAAACAAGAATCTGCCAATCCATCATATTCGGGGACCAGAGGGTGTACATGGTCGATACCCGGACAACACTCTAATGAAAGAAAAGCTCGGTCGTGCGCCCTCAATGAAACTTAAGGTACAAAATCTGGTCTTTCCTTTCATGCAAGTTACCTTAATATGTAAATGTTTCATGTATAACTTATTGATCGTGTCGATTTCCTTTCAAAACATTTAAACAGGATGGTCTGAGAATCGCATATTTCTGGATCAAGGATGAAGGAACAACTCGAGCCGGAGAAAACAAAGGGTGTTGATCTTTCTACATACGGGTGGTCGAAAGTTGTGGGAACTCAGGCTCCAGTTCAACTTGGCTGCCTATGGCAAGGAAATGAAGTGGAGAACCTCTTCACTTTGAGGATGTCAGCCAAGTTTTACATCTCCCTAGATTTTAAATAATTATGGATGCAAGAGGCCCGTGGTCCAGAAATGGGCGTATCCTTTGCCCTACGGACCTGAATATGGGGTAACTCATATTTGTAATATGGGCTATCCCTAACTTGATAATTCCATCCATGGATTTGACATAAAAATTAATAAGAAATAACTGATTTACTTGCTATAAATAAATATATAAAAGAGGGATTCGTGATATGCATTATAACTAATTTTGTAAAGAAAAAGTGGAGAATAATTTTTAACCAAGTTTGCAAGCTTAAAATCATGTTGATTTTTTTTAAAAAAATTCAACAAAATAATATAACCAACATAAAAGAATATTTTTTAAAAAAGAATTTTTAACTCGAAGTACAAATTGTATTTAGAGAAGATAGATTAAAGATCTGTACTGATTGTACTATCATTCAGCACGCACATTAAATTATGCTCGAACATTATGCTTGAGCTTACCCTACACCTCCAACTCCACTTAATCAAATTTTGTACCTTTTCTGTTTCATAATTATGGAAAAGATACGATTTTGAAATGATTTCTAAACATACTTTATCACAAGGAATTGATCACTCTTGTCCCTCTACTTGGAATTATGTATTAATTTGGGGGATTACCAACTTTATAATTTTGGGTTGCCGTGTTAGTTGTTCAGAGCATTTTCCCAATAAACACAAAAAAAATTCTTTTTTAAAGTTTGTTTAGCCTTTGACTGTGAGAGCTAATGAAAATCTTTGAAATAGTGGATATTGTTGGAATCTGGTACTAACTACATAATAATGCCAGAATGTCGACATTGCATACATCGGAATTTTGATTAGCACTTAGCAGGTGGATTTATTATATTTACGTGTGTAAATGGGAAAAAAAAACTCGGGGAAGAAATTTTGACATTTAATGAATGTGCATGTAATTTGTGTGACATTTCCCAGATTTATATATGTAAAACCGATTAATTTATAATGAAACATAATATTATTAACATAAAAAGTATTATTTTTCATGAGTTGAGTCGGGTCAAAGATCCGTCTTACAAAATTGAGTCGTTAGACGGTCTCACATAAGTTTTTGTGTTAATGTTCATGGAAATATAAAACCTAAAATTTATTATGATTCAAGGCCATGACTTGCATAATTCAGAAACTTAAGAAAACATGGTCCCCCAATTCCCATTTCAGTGAACACAATGACGTTTCACAAATTAACTTCATGAAAGGGATATAACAAATTTGTGTAGACATTTCTCACACTATCTATTTATGGTATTTATAAATATAATTCAAGTAAGTGTGCAAATTAAGAAGAAAGATGGTTGGTTAATATTGCACATATAGAACGAAAGATGGCCCTGACATCTACCATACTCAGGTTTTAATTATAATCGATTTAACGCAAAAAAATTGGGGGAAACAATTTATGTATGTAGTTATTTTTATCGATTCTACCCCGTTTTCTTATCTTGGAATGAATGGATAAACACGTGTACGATAGACTCGTCTGATAAAATGTTGGGAGAGAAATCGAAATCATGACCAATCGCTCACGGGGATACATAATTGATTGGCCTTGAGATATTTAGTGCATGTTGTGCAGTGTTGTAGAAGAATATTTAGTGCCGTGTCTCTTTCAGTCCCCTTTCTCCAATGAATCGTTTTCAGTGTATTCAGTTTATGGCTCTCATCAATTTAAAAATCGAGGCCCGAAAATGAGATGCAAGTTTCAAGAATTTATACGGTCTGAGTTTATTTTTAATATAAAGTTTATTTTATTTTTTATTTTTGGAATAAGTTGTAAACAAAGATTTGGACGTGCGATAATGTCTTTTGAATTATTTCTTCCTTCATTTCTTTTGGGCTTTCATGTCTTTTTATTGATTCCAATGTGCCTCGTAAGGCAAAGTTTCCCGAATATTTTCTTTACCTATTACGGAAAAATGTAACAAGTGATAATGACTAATATGTGTGTAAATTAACTTAAATAATGTTTAAAGTGTTTGGATATAATGAAATATAACAATAAGATCTTTATGAAAATAAATTAGGTATCCAAATTTTTTTAAAAACAACTTATAAATTGTTAATTTTTGACGGCTTATAAATTATTTGTAGATAAAATTTGAAAGTTTATAAACGGAGAACACCTTTTTAAACGATAGGGTAGAGAGAGTAGATTGGGGGGTGAGTTGCTTTCATATGTTCATTATTATACTCATCAAAAATTACTTTACGAAGAGAAAGAAGGGTCCCAGTCCGCACTAAATTTAAACAGCAAAAATGACCCAACAACTTCTATTTTATTTCTCACAACTTTGTAAATTGGTCCTGGGTCACTTCGTGTAGGGTTTTTTTTAAAAATATTATAAATTAATAAAATTATTGTAAAAATATGACAACTTTTAAAAATTTGTAAAACTATAACAATCCGGANAAAAATATGACAACTTTTAAAAATTTGTAAAACTATAACAATCCGGGACTTACTATCCCGGATTCAAATTTTTTATTATTATTTTTTTTTAATTTTTTTTAAAAAAAAACAAAAGGATATAAGCGATGGATTGGGCAAAACCGTCGCTATTGGCGACGGTTTAACAAAACCCGTTGCTAATGGCGACTGTTTTAACAAGTACCGTCGCTATTTGCGACAGTTAAAACAAAACCTGTCGCTATTTGCGACGGTTTAAATAAACACTGTCGCTATTTGCGACGGTTTAACAAAAACCGTCGCTAAGGCACGGATTCTAGAANCGTCGCTAAAGCACGACGGTTCCGTGACAGTCTGCCACGGATTCTGAGTCCGTGACAGAAAACCACGGATTCAATATCCATTAACCCGTAACCTTCTTTCTGCCTATTCAAATGCGGTGATGATCTTATTTTATCACCAAAACCGAGCAACTTAGGAGCAAAATTATTTCTTTCGATCACCGAGCATCAAACATTCTTTCCAGCACCGTCTTTACTAACTATACTTTGTTTAATTACAATAATTATATTTACTTGATGTAATATTATATCTACAACAATTACAATAATTATATTTACGTGATATAATAATAAAAACTATACTTAATTTGATTTGAAAGAATTGTGCTGAGTATCAGAATTTGAGAGAATTGCGCCGAGTTTAAGTCAAATATCTGTTTTTTCTTTCTATATTGAATAGTTTTATGTATATTATATCTGATAATGTTTGTAATTTATTGCAGATATTAAACTCCGTTAGCTGATTTAATTACAAATTCCGTACAACGACATTTGAAAAGGTAATTTCAATAATTTCTTATATTTTAAAAGACTTACACTATTAATATTCTGAAAAATGCAGAAGACTTACGCTAATAATTAAATAGAAGAGTCTGAAGATCGGTGCTGGAAAGAATGTTCGATGCTCGGTGATCGAAAGAAATAATTTTGCTCCTAAGTTGCTCGGCTTCGGTGATAAAATGAAGAGCATCACCGCATTTAAATAGGCAGAAAGAAGATTACGGGTTAATGGGTAACGGATATGGAATTCGTGATTTTCTGAGTCCGCGGCAGACTGGGAAGGATAATTTGAATCCGTACCTTAGCGACGGGTTTTGGTAAAACCGTCGCAAATAGCGACGTTGTTTGTTTTAACCGTCGCTATTGGCGACGGTTTTTGTTTAACCCGTCGCTTATAGCGACGGTGTTTGGTACAACAGTCGCCAATAGCGACGGGTTTTGTTAAACCGTCGCTAATAGCGACGGTTTNCGCGGCAGACTGGGAAGATAATTTGAATCCGTACCTTAGCGACGGGTTTTGGTAAAACTGTCGCAAATAGCGACGTTGTTTGTTTTAACCGTCGCTATTGGCGACGGTTTTTGTTTAACCCGTCGCTATAAGCGACGGTGTTTGGTACAACAGTCGCCAATAGCGACGGGTTTTA